>NW_009942429.1:2779-23817 GCF_000696875.1 Nestor notabilis | reverse complement strand
CCTACAAGATACCAAAGGAATTGTAGTGAGACCAAGAGGGGTGGGAGGGCAGGAGAAGAGAGAAAGTGAAAACAAGACAAAGTGTGATTGTAGCAGAAGCTCAATGGTTGGAGAAAAACCAAGCTAAGAGAAAAGTAGAAACAGCAACTCGGGCATGAAGAAAATGGTGATGCCAAGAGTGCTGGGAAGAGCAATGTTCCACTCTGGTGAAACCCTCCCTGAAGTCCTGGGTCCAGCTCTCGGGCAACAGCACCAGAGGGACATGGAGCTGCTGGGGCAAGGCCAGAGGAGGTCATGGAGCTGCTGCGAGGGCTGGAGCAGCTCTGCTCTGGAGCCAGGCTGAGAGAGCTGGGCTGGGGCAGCTGGAGAAGAGAAGGCTCCTCAAGGGGACACCTTAGAGCAGCTCCAGTGCCTAAAGGGGCTCCAGGAAACCTGGAGAGGGGCTTTGGACAGAGGATGCAGGGATGGGATGAGGAGGAACAGCTCCAACTGGAAGAGGGAAGAGTTAGATGGGATATCGGGAAGAAGTTCCCCATGAGGGTGGTGGGACACTGGCAGGGTTTGAAGGGGGAAGCTGTGGCTGCCCCATCCCTGGCAGTGTTCAAGGCCAGGTTGGACACAGGGGCTGGGAGCAACCTGCTCTAGTGGAAGGTGTCCCTGCCCGGGGCAGGGGTTGGAGCTGGAGGAGCTTTAAGGTCCCTTCCAACCCAAACCATTCTGTGATGATTCAGGCACCTGCAGCAAGATGCTTGTGCAAAGAATGGCCACAAAATGATGGGAGAAGAAGGAAATCCACAGGCTGATCCATGGGGAGCAGGACAGATGAATTTGTACTGCAAAATAAGCAGGTCTGTGAAGCCCCTCATCTGCAGATTGAGTTCACACACCTCTGCAGTGCCACTGGGCTCCAGCAGCTACAGGAAAAGCAGCCAAAAAGGGGGTTTTTGTGTGTTTCTGCAGCTTTGTGCCAGAACAGCAGGTCTCTCCTCCCAGGGATAAAGGCAGCAGAGAGGTTTCTGCTGGAGCTGAGAAGCAGGACGCAAAAGGTGCGAGAAAAACAAGAGAGGAGAAATGGAGCAGAAGAAAGAAGTGAGAAATAAAAGCAGGAGGGGGCAAATTTCCCAGCAAATCCCATGGGGCTGCCCAGGACATTTCACAGACCTCCACGGCCTGTTACAACTATGGGACAGCCCAGCACATCCTGGTTTAGTGGCCACGCACACGGAGGCAGGAGCAGAAACAAAGGTGGGGTGAAAGGCTCTGTTTTAAAGTCTCCGAAGGAGTAAAAGGAATGGAGGGGGGAATATAATAAAGCAGAGCAAGGTTTTTAGGTAGAAGCAGCTCAGGAACAGTAGTGAGTTTAAGATAATTGCACCATTGGTGTTACTTGTAATGTGTGCTGCTGGGGAAGCCTGATCCAACTAAATATGAGTCCCTCAAAGTGGAATCCTGCACAGCAGCCAGATACAATAGATCCATTAGGGGTTCTCCACTCAACACTGACAGTCGAGAGGAGGATCTGATTCCACAGCAGTATCATAGAATCATGGAATGGTTTAGGTTGGAAAGGACCTTAAAGCTCATCCATTTCCAACCCCCTGCCATGGGCAGGGACACCTTCCACTAGAGCAGGTACCAATATAAGTAGCAAAACCACATCATGATAGATCTGACATGGTGGGAAGTCACCAAAGGCAAAGGAGACTGAAACATCTTCCAAAAAATGAGGATATCAACCCATCAGGTTTGGGGCCAGTAATCTGCTGGGCTTTTACACCACAGGGAGATACAGACTGAACTTGAAGAACTGACACAACCTTAAGATCTTTACTGGGGTTGACTGCGTCAAAATCCACTCTGCTTCTGCAAGAGGGACGTGGAGCTGCTGGAGAGAGACCAGAGGGGGCCACAAAGATGCTGCGAGGGCTGGAGCAGCTCTGCTCTGGAGCCAGGCTGAGAGAGCTGGGCTGGGGCAGCTGGAGAAGAGAAGGCTCCTGAAGGGGACACCTTAGAGCAGCCCCAGTGCCTAAAGGGGCTCCAGGAGACCTGGAGAGGGGCTTTGGACAAGGGATGCAGGGACAGGACAAGGGCAATGGCTTGAACCTGCCAGATGGTGAGACTGAGATGAGCTCTGAGGCAGAAACTCTTCCCTGTGAGGGTGCTGAGGCGCTGGCACAGGGTGCCCAGGGAAGCTGTGGCTGCCCCATCCCTGGCAGTGTTCAAGGCCAGGTTGGACACAGGGGCTTGGGGCAACCTGCTCTAGTGGGAGGGTTGGAGCTGGAGGAGCTTTAACGTCCCTTCAACCCAAACCAGTCTGTGGTTCTGTGATTCTTTATGAAGGTGCCCAGGAAATCCTGAGACTTAAAAACAATCCAGCCATCCCAGGACACAGAGGCACAAGCTGTGTCAGACCAGCTGCACTTCCTGATCTCCACCCCCTTCCCTGGGCATCCAGACTTCATCTGAACTTGCTTAGATGTCAAGGCAGTGGAAGAATAGCAGTGGTCTGGCCAGAAGCCCATCTAACTTGGCACCCTACCACCAAAAGCAGATGTCTACACACTAGTAAGACTTCGTGCAAGCATAGAGCAACTCTTCCAACATATTAATACTACACTAAAGGAACAGGATAAACCATGGATAGCACAAAGCTTACAGTACATGAGCAGTCAAGGGAAGGAGGAGAAACAGCTGAGTGGATAAGGTAGACACAGTAAAACAAGATTTGGTCTTGTACCATGGAATAATAGATGCCCTGGAAGTCAACAGAGAGCTGTCAATATGATTAATGGCTATTTATTCAGTGCCAGAGCAGGTAATGATTGCTGTGCTGGCAAATGGGAAAGCCAAGTCAAGAGGAATTGCAATGGGGGAAGAAAAACTCTGGAGCCAGCGCCGCTGAGGAGCTGACTCAAAGCTTTGGGATTTGTGGTTGGAAGAGAGACTGCTGTGGGATAACCAAGCTGTAGAGCAAGGCTAGTCATTGAAATACCTGCAGTACCAGCTACGGGAGGAGCTTCATTTGCCATAAAGCATATTCAAATAGGTATTTTTAAATCTTTAGTTCTCAAAGTCCTGTTTTCAAATGGCTCCTCAGAGAAGAACATTAAGTTGGTCAGCAGACAGCCAATTAAGGTGACTATCAACAGCATCAGTTAACTTGGTTCTAAGAAGGAGGAGGCTGACACAGAAGTCAGCATGGTCTTGGGCGCTCATAAAGAAGAACCATTAAACAACACATTTTTAGGAACTCGGGTAGTGATGAGCTACTCCACAGCAAAGCCACCAATGAACTTCCTAGTACAGAGCCCCACTTCCCTTGCCCCCAGTCCATTTAAAATCAAATTATTCCTGCTTGCACAGGGTGCCCAGAGAAGCTGTGGCTGCCCCATCCCTGGCAGTGTTCAAGGCCAGGTTGGACACAGGGGCTTGGAGCAACCTGCTCCAGTGGAAGGTGTCCCTGCCCGGGGCAGGGGTTGGAGCTGGAGGAGCTTTAAGGTCCTTTCCAATGCTAAATGATTATAAGGCAAAAGTCATTCATGCTCCGTTCTCCCCAAACTTGAACACCCTGAAACAAATGCTTGAAGATGGAGAAGACCAAATTCCACCACTCTGGAGAACAAAACCAGAGAGAAGCTGCTATTGAACTGGAAAAGCTTCAACCAGCCCACCCATTGCCTACATCTTTGAAGACGTGGAGCTCCAGGCTAAGGAAACAGGGAAGTTATTGTTATGGAAATGATTTATTTTCCCTATTCTGTCAATTTGGGAATGTGACAGTATTAAAAATGGTTACAGCAATTTTGGGCTAACACGGCCCAGGACTGCCAGAAATAAGGATCTGCTTTTACTACACAGGACAAGTGACCCAAGTTTCAACTCCCACATGCTGTATGTGGTAAGAAAGGATGGACTACAGGCTACCAAATCCTTCTCCTGAACCTGCTCCTTTTATATCCAACCCCTCCCTAGTCCTTTGTAGGAGTCCTCATCAATTCCCAGCAGCATCCTTTTCCAATAATAGTTGCCAGGAACAAAGAACCAGAAAGACTTGATTATTTGAGTGATGCCTTACGTGAGCAAATCAGACTTCTGTCCCTGTGGGAGAGCAGAAAATTCCTCTTCTACCCATGTCATGCTTGCAGCAGAGCTGGCCAGGGAAAATAGGGCAGCGGAAATGAAGGAATCCCTTTGAAAAGCCATAAAAAAGCAGGTAACCAGGTTAAAATGATGCTATGTAATGGCATTTTTAGGAATAACAGGAGGATTTGGACCGAACAGCTGTATTTAACATGATTACTGGTGCAGCAGTGATTCAAGCGGGTCTTATTCCACAGAGGGTGTCTCAGGGAATCTCCATAGAAAGGTTCTTAACCTGCCACACCACTGGGTCCATTCAAAGAGCCCAAAAAGCTTCCTGGGGTTAAAAAGAGTCAAAGTGCTTTGCTGAGAGAAAGCCTATGTGCACGCTGCCGCGGCGCAGCTTGGACGGGGCAGCTACTTGCACCAGCAGCTATTGTGTGCACAAGCTCTATGGTAAAGCCTTTAATCCATTAATACCACCCTAAAAAAATATATACATATATTTAGGAGCTTGCTTTCAAATGACAAAGCCAAGCAGGTCCCTTGAACCTGAACAGCAAGGCAGCAAGATAAGTGGAATCAGCCAGACCTGCAATTTGCTCCTTGATTAGATCCCTTGAGCAGAGCAACGCAGCGGGGAAAATTAGTCAAATCATCACCCAGACACTACTTAGCAACTAGAAGGAAACAGTGTCTGTTTGGTGCCTTTCAGGATAAGCAACCTTCATAGAACCAGACAATGGTTTGGGTTGGAAAGGACCCTAAGATCAACCAGGTCCAACCCCTGCCATGGGCAGGGACACCTTCCACTAGAGCAGGGAAGAACTTCTGCCTCAGAGCTCATCTCAATCTCCCCTCTGGCAGGTTCAAGCCATTCCCCTTGGCCTGTCCCTACATCCCTTGTGCAAAGCCCCTCTCCAGGTTTCTTGAAGGCAAACCTTACCATGATATTTCCTGGAGCTGTGGGAGATGACAGTTGATACTTAAACATGGAGAAGATGTTGTCTTCAAAACTTGCTTTGCCCGTCTCGCGCAGTCCAGGTTTCGGGTGATGCTCACAACTCTCGCTACCAAAGTTCTCTTTGCATACACCTCTCCCACAGTTCAGCAGAAACATTTACCACTAGAAACCAAAGTCTAAACCCCTCTGGATGTCCTCCAAGTGAGCAAAGCAAGTTTATGTGAGGTGTCTATGGAGAAAGGCTGTAGTCAGCTTGACACTGGCTACACAAAGGCCACAGGTTTGGTTCCGAGATGGTTGAGAGGAAGTCTGTCTGACGTGGAGGCAACCAAAGAACATACTGCTTAGAAAAGCAAGAAGAAATACGAAAAAGTAGGTGCTGCAGCCAACAATGAAAGGCAAAATTATCTAAAATGCTATTCTGGAAAAAGAATCGAGAAATAACCCATTTTGAAGTCATTACACAGTCAGAAGTCCCTCTTGCTCTACTGTATTTTCACTCAAGCCTTGTACCACACCCAGGCCTCCAGATCAGACCCTCAGCTCCTTTCATCGACTTGTTTCTTAGTACCTGGAAGAGCAGATCACCCCAAATGGGACCACAGGTTAAACTGAGCAGTCAGAGTGCAGTAAATCCTGTTATCTGCCCTCCACCAGCAGCAGAAGCATCAGCAGCACCAAGAGCCTGACCAGTCACCGAGCACAACTTCCTCAAAGTGGCTGCAGCAGGAGACAGTCATCACGGACTGGTTTGGGTTGAAGGGACCTTAAAGCTCCTCCAATCCCAACCCCCTGCCCCGGGCAGGGACACCTTCCACTAGAGCTGGTTGCTCCAAGACACTGTGTCCAGCCTGGCCTTGAACACTGCCAGGGATGGGGCAGCCACAGCTCCTCTGGGCACCCTGTGCCAGCGCCTCAGCACCCTCACAGGGAAGAGCTTCTGCCTCAGAGCTCATCTCAATCTCCCCTCTGGCAGGTTCAAGCCATTCCCCTTGTCCTGTCCCTCCATCCCTTGTCCCAAGCCCCTCTCCAGGTCTCCTGGAGCCCCTTTAGGCCCTGGAGCTGCTCTAAGGTGTCCCCTTCAGGAGCCTTCTCTTCTCCAGCTGCCCCAGCCCAGCTCTCTCAGCCTGGCTCCAGAGCAGCGCTGCTCCAGCCCTCGCAGCAGCTCCGGGGCCTCCTCTGGCCTCGCTCCAATGGCTCTAACACCTTCTAGTTCTCACCTAGAACCAGGCAAACCCCTGCCCAGATGCTGAGGTTTTAAGGTTGCTGGATGGTGCTGTGCTCCAAGCACACTGAAGATCTCTGCCCAAAGACAGACCTCAGCCCTGGCAGCCCTACCTCTGCTGAACACGACATCTCCAGTCCTAAGACAAGACTATTTCAGTTTCCTGTGCAATGTATTTTAAAGGAGAAATAGGAACTGCCAGACAGGCTGAACATGGGTCTAAGTGTCCATCCACAGTTCCAAGCAACACCTTCACCTCACTCAGTACCAGTGACGGCTTCACCCAACATTCCCACTCTTCTCAATTCAGCCTTTCTGGACACTAATTGCTCAGAGCCACACCAGAGCTGAAGGAATTGTGCCTGCCAAGCTGAAAGTCAATGATCCCTGCTTTTAAAAGCCATGGTCACAAACGGCAGCCAAAAATGAGGCGAGATGATGATTAGAGAAGAGAAAGAATTTCTTAAAGATCAAGGGTAGGTTTTCTCTAGCACATTTATCATTTACTGCTGCTTAGGCTGATAAATGGCTCTAGGGCTGAGAGCTGGAACCAGAGGCAAGTGTGAGGTGTTGAGGATGTGCTTGTTCCCCAATCATCAAGCAAGGCTAGGATTTGAGTGGACAGGAGACAGGTAGACAGCCATTGAGATGCATCCTAAAGCAAAAGACCCCAGAATCATCCTGCCCACTCCTCCATTTTCCTCTTTGCACTTGAAAGGTGAAAAAACTTAAGTCCCACAGTGGCTTTAAATAGAAATAAATACAATTACATGCCAATAACAGCCCAAGTACCATGTGAGCACCAGTAAGCAGCTCGATGATGGTCCAGCCATTACTCTAAGAGCACTCTGTGTGTCTGCAGGAATTTAGTTATAAAGCATTTTCTTTTTCCTCCTTCCTTGTACAATGGACACAGAACACGACAGTTTAAGTGACAAATCAATACAGGGAGCTCTAAAACCCCAAATCAGGTTACAGCTGCATTAGACACTTTCTTGGACTGTGGCTCATGAAGTAGTGAGTATTTTCAATTCCTCTTTTTTCTCCTTCTCCAGCTGACATAGAAGAGCTCCTGTCAGATGTAAAAATCTGTTCCAAACATTTTCACCCTATAAAGCAATTTAAGGCTTTTCCTTCTGTTTAGCTGATAGAAGAAGATTTGTGAGCAATAAGTGAACCTAAAACACTGAGGGCAGATAGCGCATCACACAAAATTGGCTGACCAAGTTGGAAGAGTTTGCATTTAACAACATCTCTTCTCCATTTACCCCAAGGAATACAAAGAAAAGGCATCCTTTAGGAAGAGATTTCAATACAGTGGATTAAAGGGTTAGAGGCTAGGACAGTCATACAGCTAAACTGGAGCTCCTTCCTCCAGTTGAGAGCTGAGCTCAAGGAAGAGTTCTCAGCACCATCCAGTTCCATTGCTTAGGAAGGTAAATTTGGGCTCAACTCCCCAGGAACCATAAAGGCACCAGTTGGAGGGTGCAGGCTGGGCTCCACCACCATAGCTATTTAAGCTGTATGTCATTATGTGCCTTCATCCCACATCTCACGTTAGCAGTCACCTCAGCAAGCTGGATACCCACACGCATGTCTTTATTCTCCCTGGAAATCTACTGGGTTTTGAAGCTTTATGAAGAGCATGATAAGAGATTTCAAAGTACCAATACACTGGATTTATCTTTGTTTAATACACAGAGGCTCCTTGGAACCCATCCCACCCCCTTCCTCCTTTAAGGATGCGTTTGGAGCTGCCCTGCCATTTCCCAGCCTGTAAACCACAAAGAATGCTTGGAAGACGACGGCTAAGAGATGAGATCCCCCACACTTTGTCATTTCTATTTCTGTGTCCTGCCACGCTTGGATTCTAACTCGAGTTCTTTGTGTCTTTTGATCTTCTGTATCAAATGGATTGCTGCATTAAGGCTTCATTATCTTTCCAAGCCAAAAATACTCCAAGTATCTCAATAGCTCTGCTATGAAAGGCAACATTTAGTCTTCAGGAGAAGAGTCTTTCACAAGAGGAAAGTAGCATATTCAGCTACAAGCAACATCAGGAGAGCTTTGTTTTAATCTTCCTCCTCCACTGATACTGATCAGGGTCTATAACCAAGGTAGCAAGAGCAGAATCCAACTTAAAATGGGTTCTACTTTGCCTAACTCTTATTCATTTTGCCTTTGCAATTAAAGGAATAAAGGCAAATTGGGCAGTGCTGTGCATCACTTCCAAGTGTTCAAGAGAATTCTGCAATTGTCTAGGATGGAAAAGCCCTTTAAGATCATAGAATGGTTTGGGTTGGAAGGGACCTTAAAACTCATCCAGTCCCAACCCCTTGCCGTGGGCCCTATATTCTGCCTGAATCAAGCTTTCCTGGAATATATCCCATGTTCCCTCTTTTCCCTGTTGTATCCATATGCCTTCTCTCTGAAAGAGAGAATTAAAGACACAAAGGCAGAACATTAAACGCCAGGATCACTCAAGAACCCAGCAGCCACTTAAGAAATGAACTTCTGTCCATGTCCTCATCACAACCACTTCCAAAGTCACTGTGTTTCTGAGCCTGCGCTCCCCTTCATTCCTTATCACTATCAAAAAGCCTCTACGTCCTCTTGCTGCACGCAACTCTGACGCGTAGCCTGGAGCATCCTCTCCTTCCTTCACATCCACTTTCCTTCCTCCTACTTCATGTCCCTCTCTATTAACTCTACATTTTCCCCCCACATTTCTACTTTGCCGATCCATCCTGCCTTCCCAACACCACCTTGTTCCTACTACTTATTACCTATATAAGGTTTAGGTTATTTACTGTGTATTCCTTTCTTACCTTCTACTTGCTGACAAGGTTTTTGTAGCCTTCTTGCACATCTGTGCCTTTATAGTCACTCTTCTTAGGGATTTATTAGAAAGAAACTATGATTTCCAGACCCCGAAGAGGGTAGGTCACTCAGCATGGGTGCTGCTCAAGCCAGAACAGGTTTAAAGCTACATGTAGCCTTAAGTTTATACTAAGTTAAACCCAGTTAAAAGGTAACGTCAGAAAACCAGCTCAAACAGCCACATCTCGCCTTAAATGTGCCATGGACAGATGTTCTCAGCGTTTCATAGTCCACGGAGTACAGGTTTTAATTGATTGCCATTGATCCCTGCAGTTAATTGCATCTTGTCTTCTAGCAGCCAATTCCTCCTCTTCCCAGCAAGAGGGTTCATTTTTAACATGTCTGGGATGCTTGATAGCATGAAACACTCTCTGGTTGTGCTTTTGAATGCTATCAGCCAAGTTACCTTGTCCATAACTTTGTTAGAGCTGCTAGTTTGCAGCCACACTGGAGAGCTAAGGAGGAAGGGAAGGTCTCCAGCCTCGTGGAGGGAGCTGTGCCTTTGCCTTCCACAAAGGCTGGCTTTAAAAACCAGGAATAAAAACAGCCTTTACATAGCTCCAGGATAAAGCTCTTGCAAGAGGCTACTCACAGAAGAGCATGGCAATTATATCTCAGCAAACTGTAGGATTAAAGTATCACTCAGGGAATGGGAAAATAAAGGATATTTAGCAATATTTAACATCTGGATATTTAAACCATTAGGAGATGTTCACCTCGGAGATATTTAAGTTTGTATGATCCCAACACAGCCAAGATATGAACTAGAGCTTTGTTGGAAGCTTCCTTAAAAGCTCTACCATCATTCACTAACCCCTTTGAGCAGCCTGGTCTAGTGGGAGGTGCCCGTGCCCATCACAGGGGCTTGGAACTGGATGAGCTTTAAGGTCCCTTCCCACCCAAACCATTCTATGATGCAGTGATGTTGATTCTACGATTCAGCAGGGCTGGAACTAGATGATCTTTAAGGTCTTTTCCACCCCAAACTGCTGTACAATTCAGTGATGCTGTGATAAAGCCAAGGACCCAGAGCTGCAGTCTCCCAGGACACAGAAGAGGACAACATCCGCTGCCAGGAGATGTGATACTGGGCTACTAAACCTCTGCTCCAACTTGCTATAACCAACCCTATTCCAGCTCCTTTTTCTCCTGACCTCACGCCTCAGCCCAAGCCTAGGGCATTATATCCCTCCACCAGAGGCAGTCCCGATTCCCAGCCAAAGTTAATCTCCAGCGTCGCTCAGGAATGGTGCCCGAGCCCCTCACACCCACCCTCTCATGAAGAGTGGGGACTAAAAAGCCGGGCAGCTGATACGACCCCAAACTCCCACGTTGTTCCCCGTTTCAAGGGGCTGGGCTCCTTCCCAGCTGGCTCCAGGACACCAAACCCCAGGGGTTGAGGGCCTCCATGATGCAATTCTGCAGCAAATCCCAACTGAGACAGGGCATTTTTAGGGTTTAACCATGAAATACAGCAATCTGAGCAAGGTGCACACCACAATCCCATAAATTCACTGGAGGAGCACACAAACATACCTGGAGGCAGTTTTGGGATCTTAACATGGTATCAATGTCTTATTGTACTTACAATCAACAGACCCCCAAATACCTTCTATAATTTCAAATCTCTGGCTAAACCCCATCGGATCTCTGCTTGTAAAACAGTGCAGTGGGAATGCAGTAGAAATTACCCCAATCGTTCCTAATTTCAGTGCAATGTCCTCGAGGTGAACACACACACACACTTGGGTTCCATCCTGCGCTCAGAACTGCAGGTCAGCACCGCGAGTGTTGACTTGAAGTTGTCACTAAACTGAAGGATCAAGGGAAAGAAAAGAGTATTCTAGTTTCTTAAAACACACGTTCTGCTGCTAGGCAGGATCCCAGCAGCCACGTGGATGTGAGTGCAATGAGGAGAGACAAGATGAAAGCAGGGATGTGACAGACACTTCCCTGCCACACAGACACCAAAGCCAAAGGCCCACTTTGGGATGGGATCCAAAAATCCTGAGATAATCATAGAATGGGTTTGGGTTGAAGGGACCTTAAAGCTCCTCCAGCTCCAACCCCTGCCCCGGGCAGGGACACCTTCCACTAGAGCAGGTTGCTCCAAGCCCCTGTGTCCAACCTGGCCTTGAACACTGCCAGGGATGGGGCAGCCACAGCTTCTCTGGGCACCCTGTGCCAGCGCCTCAGCACCCTCACAGGGAAGAGCTTCTGCCTTATATCCAACCTAAATGTCCCCTGTTTAAGCTTGAATCCATCACCCCTTGTCCTGTCCCTCCATCCCTTGTCCAAAGCCCCTCTCCAGGTTTCCTGTAGCCCCTTTAGGCGCTGGAGCTGCTCTAAGGTGTCCCCTTCAGGAGCCTTCTCTTCTCCAGCTGCCCCAGCCCAGCTCTCTCAGCCTGGCTCCAGAGCAGAGCTGCTCCAGCCCTCGCAGCAGCTCCGGGGCCTCCTCCAGCCTCACTCCAGCAGCTCCACGTCCCTCTCGTGCTGGGAGTCCCAGAGCTGGACACAGTGTTCCAGGTAATCCCAAGCGTTAATGATTCTACCCTACAGGATAGTCTGAGGATTATGAGCAGAGAAAGCAGCACTTGGATCACAGCTCTGTGGGTGGAGGGAGATACATGAATCATCAATAACCTTTAATTACTTCAATGTGCAGATTTGGAGCCTTCCCCAGTAGCCTCTGTAGGTCCAGCTCCCAGGCTGACAAATCCTCCAGAACAAATCCAACTCCAGGACGTCTGTCCATGGCACTAGCTTATCAAACACACTGCTCCAGCCTCAATTTCCCCATTTAGGCATTTTGCATCTTTCATTTCTGAGAAAGGGACAAAGAAGGGAATCAGAATTCAAGTCTCAAGTAGTTGGGCTTGTTCAGCCTGAAGAAGAGAAGGCTCCTGAAGGGGAGACCTTAAGAGCAGCTCCCGGTGCCTAAAGGGGCTACTGGAACTGCTGGAAACTGGATGAGGTTTAAGGTCCCTTCCAACCCAAACCATTCTGTGATTCTCTCTTACTTTAGCGAGTCAAGGTTTCTTCCAAGCAACTGGACAGGTCTGTATCCATTTGAATCCTTTCAGCAATAGGGAAAATACAAAAATCTGTAGATGTACTTTTGGATACTCCTGGCATATGTCTCTCCATCTGCACTTGGAGCACGTGGATAATGTGGCTAAAAACACATTGCAGATAACGCTGTATAAATTTTCCCCCTGTGCAGTGCAAATATCATTCATTAAGGCTTTTAAGTAGGGAAAAAACCCAACCTTTTGGGGTATAATTTTGCAGGGATATTGACACACAAAGCAAGTCTACGTGGGTACTACAGATAAGTCTCGTGTCTGGTAGTATAACTGCATGCTTCAAAGCATCCTACCAGTGCCTGACGACAAGGCAAGCCTTCAGAATGGAAGCAGGCTCACTTTGCATTAGCTTGGAGATCTGCAAACCTTATGTATAACTGTCCATATAGTTAAAAACAAAAGAAAACGACTTCATTCCAGGAACCTGGGGTGAGGTTAGAACTAGATAAATAGGCCGAGCTTAAGAGTTGTCCCCTCTGCTTCAGATTCTACTGGGAAGAATCACAGAATGGTTTGGGTTGGAAAGGACCTTAAAGCTCATCCAGTTCCAAGCAGTTCCTGGAGCCCCTTTAGGCACTTGAGCTGCTCTAAGGTGTCCCCTTCAGGAGCCTTCTCTTCTCCAGCTGCCCCAGCCCAGCTCTCTCAGCCTGGCTCCAGAGCAGAGCTGCTCCAGCCCTCGCAGCAGCTCCGTGTCTCCTCTTGACCCGCTCCAGCAGCTCCACGTCCCTCTTGTGTTGGGGGCCCCAGAGCTGGACACAGTGTTCCAGATGGGAGTAACAGGCAGGAACACTTCCAGTTAGTACTATGGAGTGTTCACAATACACCATCGGCACTGGGCACATGAAACGAGGCAGCCCCAGCGTGACAAATACAACCTGTGGCTTACAGGTCTGATCAGATGCTTCCTACACAGAGGAGCATCAGACAGCAGAATGCTGCTGCCAGACCTGTTCCTCCTGCACACCGAGCTTGGTTTCTAGCAAGGGTTTGTATTAGGTCTCCTGTTTGGAGTATCATCTTCTCAGAAGACAACCTGGCGATGACAGAACAATGAAGTGGGGGGAAAACCAGGGCTTATTTCATGTTCCTCCCATAGCTCTCGCCACATAAGTCCTCCTCAACCTCATCCTCTGGTCTGCTTTAAGTAGTAAAGTCACGCCTGGGAACAAGGTTGACTGTTTCCAACCTCCAGTACCAAACCCTACATTGTGACACTGTTAAGAACTCATAGAAAAGCCCTTTTTGTCAGGGAGCTTGCCTCAGCTTGGAAGCCCATCCCAATGTAGAACACATTCTGGGTAAGGCAGGCATTGCACCCTCTCAATAACCCCAATTAATGCATTCAGACAAGTCTCCTCTTCCTACAGAAGTTATTCCCACCTTTGTCTGTGATGAAAAACCCTGTCCAAGCACCTTGTCCCTTCCAGCTGAAGAAGAAAGGTGCAGTGCTCAGGAGAACACAAGCTTGACAGGAAAATAATTGCTGCAGAGGCACTTGTCATGGTTTGAAGTTCGAGGCACATTACTCACCTTGCACAAAAACCTAAAGAACTTCTTATTAGATAAGACAAAAAAATGTATAAACCCAGAAAATGTGCTGAAGTGTTCTCCAAACCACTGTTTCCTTCCCAGGGAGGGTTATTTGTTGAGCACGTGCTGCACCTACTTCCCTATATCTGATCCACAGCCATGCTACAACATGAATTCCTCAAGGTGACATTCAGGAGATGTTAGATCTGCAGAACTGGAAAGGGAAAAGAAAAAGCCTCTAAATGAAAGCAGCGTTGATGTATTCATTTGCAATTTTGCCTCACAGCCTGACAGATTCAACAGCATCTCTTGGAAATGGCACAGAAGGTGGAAGTAGGGAAGCAAACACTCTCTGCAGCCTTGGATGGGGCAGAGGTGGAATGAAAGTCCTTTTAAGCTGAAATTAAAAGCAAAATAAAGAGTTTCCTCCATGGTTTTTCTGCCCCACTGGTGAATTTCATTAAGCCACACTCAATTAGGGACACACGCATCATGATGCTAACTCTGGTACTTGCAGACTGGGGACTCCTCAGGCAGCAATGCAAGACCCCCACACCAGAGGAGACCACCATGACCCATCATAGAATGGTTTGGGTTGGAAAGGACTTTAAAACCATCCAGTTCCAACCCCTGACATGGACAGGGATGCCTCACACTAGACCATGTCACCCAAGGCTCTGTCCAGGCTGGCCTTGAACACTGCCAGGATCTATGCAGAACCTGGATGAAGCAGAGCACACAGCACAGGCTGCCTCAGGAAACCCCACGGAGGTCCAGCACCTCATCATCAGGGCTGCACCAGAGCTGGAATGTCATAAGGGCAGCTCAGAGCACGAGGAGAGCACGTGTCCAGAGACCTTTGGTGGCTGCTGTTCTGCCAGTCCCAGTGCATAACTCTGGATGGAGATCCTTCTAAATTGATGCCTTCCAGTACTCAAGCAAGGCTTATAAGAAAGATGGGGCCATACTTTTTAGGACCTGGAGTGACAGGACAAAGGGGAATGGCTTGAACCTGCCAGAGGGGAGATTGAGATGAGCTCTGAGGCAGAAGCTCTTCCCTGTGAGGGTGCTGAGGCGCTGGCACAGGGTGCCCAGAGAAGCTGTGGCTGCCCCATCCCTCGCAGTGTTCAAGGCCAGGTTGGACACAGGGGCTTGGAGCAACCTGCTCTAGTGGAAGGTGTCCCTGCCCAGGGCAGGGGCTGGAGCTGGAGGAGCCTTAAGCTCCCTTCCAACCCAAACCGTTCCATGATCCTATATATTGCCATGAAGGAGAAAGGCAAGAAACCCACCAGGGATGTTCCAAAGGGGTTTCAAACCACTCAGACCTCAGCATCCTTCCTATTTTGGATAGAAAACTGTGTTAAGAAAAAGCTGGCCATGCAGATGGCTCCCTTAGGTGTTCAGCTATGGATGTCCTGGAGAGACAACTACCAGCAGCCTCAGGTAGCTTCTGACTCGAGCAACCTCTTGCTCTCCTCCCCACACAGCCACTGCATTTAACTCCAGCAAGGGCCAAAACATGATCTCAACTCCAATAAAACACCCCAAGCAGCAAGTAGCAGCTGTCACGGGCAGCCAAACGGATGCAAGCAGGGAATCCAAGTCCAGCAGCCTCAGCAAACAACCTGCTTTATACTTGTTCCACCCAAATCCCATTGCTTTCCTAGGAAGAAAACCACACGCCTCGCCAAGAGCCTGCTGGTCCGGTCAGAGATGCGTGTAACACAAATTCCTCATCTCCTCTGCTCCCAACAGTCATTATTCTGCTTGTTTGTCTTCGTGTTTTTCCTCTAATTCTTCCCAAATGCTCCCGACCACATGAAACGCTGCCAGAGTCAGAGGAGTTTGTGTTTTTGTTGTATTATTACTTTTATAGCCTTGGCCACTGCAGCACAGTGAGAAGGTTCTACAGGATTTCTGCTGTCCCTGCCTTTGAGGGGCTGTGGATTCACAGATGCACACACGTTAGATTAAAGGCGGCAAAGCAGCTTATGAAGCAGAAACAACAGCAGCCAGGAAGCCAACTTCAGGACTCAGAAAGTACTTAAGAGACAGCTTAATTACTAATAAAACTGATGATACATCTGCACATCCTCCAAAGCCTTGCGCTGCCTGAGCTGCGTTCCTTGCGGTGATTAATCTAACAGATGGACACCAAAAAACAACCAAACCAAACCCAACGCCAGCAGAACCAAAGGAAGCAAAACAGGCTCTTCAAGAAGCAGCATTTTGCCTTTCGAGCCCAAACTTCATGTCTCAGCACACTGCTGTTGCTGCTTCATTCCTAGTCCTTTAAAGGATTTAGACTTCAAAGAGGGATTATTTGGTCTAAACAACCTGGACAGACTTACAGAGTCATGGAATGGTTTGGGTGGGAAAGGACCTTAAAGCTCCTCCAGCTCCAACCCCTGCCCCGGGCAGGGACACCTTCCACTAGAGCAGGTTGCTCCAAGCCCCTGTGTCCAACCTGGCCTTGAACACTGCCAGGGATGGGGCAGCCACAGCTTCTCTGGGCACCCTGTGCCAGCGCCTCAGCACCCTCCCAGGGAAGAGCTTCTGCCTTAGATCTACCCTAAATCTCCCCTGTTTCAGTTTGAACCCATCCCCCCTTGTCCTGTCACTCCAGCCCCTGATGAAGGTCCCTCTCCAGCATCCTCGGAGCCCCCTTCAGACTCAAGTAACCCAAAATCCTACCCGTACATCCGCACTCCCTATTGCCCACCCTTCTCTTCTGGAAGGGGACCTGCCACATCGCAGTCACTAAGGGACCGCACTTTTCCACCCAGCACAATGACCTCTCCCAGCTGTGCGTGAAGCGCTCTCAGGCTTGCAAGAAACACCACGGAAAGATCAATAGAGATCATAAACGTCCAGCTCCAGTTGGCAGGACAATGTTTGCGGGTGGCGAGAAGCCTGGCTTCCAAACACGCTGCCCGTGGAAGTCATTTACATTCAAGCAGAGCTCAGAGCAGAGAGGGACGATCAATACGAACGCAACGAGGCAGACAGAGAGATGTCATCACCTCGGGAAGAGGAGCCCAGGAAGCGCCTGCATCCGACACGAGCACAAATGGAGCAGACACGTGTGATTTCGGCAGGGGCCACGCCACAAAGACAGCGCTTGGCTTCAACTCTGCCGTGCCTGTATGCTGCTTGGTGGCCAAGGAGGAGGGGATGGCACGGCCAAAACCAGTCACGGGCCAGAGAGATGAGAGAGGTCCCGGAGTCCAGTGTGATTTTACTGTATGACTGGTGAAACATCAACTTCTCTTCTCTTCCCATCACGAGAATGGGGACAGCAATGGTTGGAAGAGAAGGTTCCAGGGAGACCTTAGAGCAGCTCCAGTGCCTGAAGGGGCTCCAGGAAACCTGGAGAGGGGCTTTGGACAAGGGATGGAGGGACAGGACATGGGGATTGGCTTTAACCTGCCAGAGGGGAGATTGAGATGAGCTCTGAGGCAGAAGCTCTTCCCTGTGAGGGTGCTGAGGCGCTGGCACAGGGTGCCCAGAGAAGCTGTGGCTGCCCCATCCCTGGCAGTGTTCAAGGCCAGGTTGGAGGAGCTTCAAGGCCCTTTCCCACCCAAACCATTCCATCCAGAGATGCACAGTACACCCATCCTACAGCAAGGTCAGAAACTCTAAGCTCTGATGCTGCAGTTTTATCCAGTACATCCCAAGGTTTCTACCCTAAATTACAACCCTCAGTCCCTACACATGGCACTATAAAAGAGGAGAGACTTCAAACCACCTTTAGGTCAGGTATCAACTGACCCAAGCCTGGCTGTGTTACCAGTGGCCAGGACACCAGCCAGACCCCTGGCATCCTTCCTCTATGCCATATTAAAGCCCAGATATCACTTATCCCTGCTCCTTACACCTTCCCTTCATCCCAGCAAGGGCTTTCTTCACAGTCAAAACGTGCTTTAAAGAGTCAGCAAACTTGAACTTCAGGCAGATGTCAAAATCTTCGCCCCAAACCCGAAACATAACTTCCAATCACTGCTCAGTCCAAGAACAAACCCTTCCAGGATCACCCTGTCTGTAAAATATAATAAGCAAAACCTTCTCTCCCTCTGACAGCCTATTTCAGGCCTCATTGGTTGTGAGTTTTATGAGATGTTAATCAACAATCAGAACTTTCCACATCTTTCACTGCAGGAAGAGTGGTTTCTGCTCTCTGAATCACACCGCTGGGTCACTACACATCACAGTTCACGAGTCCTCTCTTCCCATTCCCATCTTCTTCCCATTTATTGTTTAAAAACTCTTTAACAAGTTGAAAACAGTATTTTTAATTTGATTTTTCATTTCGTAACACAGAGATGAGGAGGAGGATGTCCAGTTGCCTGCACATCAGTGGGGATGGTGCTGAAAATCATACAATGGTTGTGGCTGGAAAGGAGCTTAAGGCTCCTCCAGCTCCAGCCCCTGCCACGGGCAGGGACACCTTCCACTAGAGCAGGTTGCTCCAAGCCCCTGTGTCCAACCTGGCCTTGAACACTGCCAGGGATGGGGCAGCCACAGCTTCTCTGGGCACCCTGTGCCAGCGCCTCAGCACCCTCACAGGGAACAGCTTCTGCCTTATGTCCAACCTGAACTTCCCCTGTTTCAGTTTGAACCCATCACCCCTTGTCCTGTCACTCCAGTCCCTGATGAAGGTCCCAGCATCCTTGTAGCCCCCTTCAGAGCCTGGAAGCTGCTCTGAGGTCTCCAGCAGCTTCTCTTCTCCAGGTTGAACAGCCCCAATGTTCTCAGCCTGTCTCCATATTGAAGGTGCTCCAGCCCCCTAAAGCCAGAGTGATGCGATTGACTCCTTAAAAATGAGGCATCCATAAGGACTGCCTCTTGCAGAGCTGTTTGTGAGAACATTTAAAGGGCAGGAAGAGCCCCAGCAGCAAGAGGAAGAGAATAAATACAATCACCAGATCTATTAAGGTCAGAGAAACAGCGAGAGATGAAGAACCTGAGAAACCAGGCACCTCCCATTGTAACAGCACAATGTGGTTCTTTCACTTCCAGCCAGGAGCTGGGAAGAGCAAACCAGCTTTGGGGGTTCCTGGGAGCAGCTTCAGGAGGAATCCCAAGGGCACGGAGCAGATGCTATCTAGAGAGCGCTCCACTTCTTCCTCTCAGCACCTGAAGGACGTTTATCCCTCGCTTGTGTCTTGGAATTAAAAATAGCCAGCCTGGATTAGATGCCAAGTGGGAAAAGAGCAGGATTAGAGGAGAAACGTTTCTTTTTGAGAAGAGGAAAGGTCCCTTCCTTTCCAGCATCAATGCGTTATCTAGAGCATGTAAGGGAATAATCACTGAAGCAAAAAGGCAGGAGGGAAAGCACCGCTGCTGAGGAGAGGAAGAAGAAATTAGTTGCTCTGGAGGGAAGAGGTCATGGTGACATTTGCAGTGATCTTCAGCAGCAGCCAGAATGACGTTCTTGCTGATATTTATTGTCTGGACTAAGCATGTCCAAAGGAGCATTCCATAAAACCACAGCTGTACAGTGACAGTGGGCACAGGCAAGCCTAAAAACCTGACACAGGATGATTTATGGTCCACCCCCCAGAGCCAGGCCCCTCCACAGAGCTGCTGCAGCGTCAGGGAACTCGCAGCACTACAACACTGTACATCAATTTGAGTCCTGGAATCAGCCCAGTTCCTACAGACTGGGTTTATCTGGTGGTTTCATTAAAGGTTGTTGGGTTTTGTTTGTTTAAAACTCTGTATGTTCATAGCATCATGGAAAGGTTTGGGTTGGAAGGCACCTTAAAGCTCCTCCAGCTCCAGCCCCTGCCCCGGGCAGGGACACCTTCCACTAGAGCAGGTTGCTCCAAGCCCCTGTGTCCAACCTGGCCTTGAACACTGCCAGGGATGGGGCAGCCACAGCTTCTCTGGGCACCCTGTGCCAGCGCCTCAGCACCCTCACAGGGAAGAGCTTCTGCCTTAGATCCAACCTAAATCTTCCCTGTTTCACCTTAAAGCCATGTCCCCCTTGTCAAGTTCACAAGTTACTTGAGGTGAACTAAATTCTTCATCTTTCAGAAGAGGAACAACACACCCCAAGTCTTTGGTCTTAACACAAGTCCATTGCCAGCATGGTTTGAGGACTTGAGCCTTGCCCAAACTGGTCTTAAACCCAGATTCCCGAGACATGATGTCTGCTATCTAGATTATAGTTTACCTGGAAACATCACCTAGGAAAACTTGCCCTGGATCTTCGGCTCCAGTAGCCTAAATGCAGACTGAGGAGTCAGAGCAGGCTGACCCAGGAGAAATAATGGTCAGGTCAGTAGATCTGGACAAAGAGAAGCCACATCAGGACACTGCTGGAACAGGTATTTAGGAAGCTGCTCCTTGTTCACCATCTAAAGCGATTATTCTGCAGGGGAAATGGTCTACACCAACATGTTGTGTGTTGAAGCTCAGGACTTCAGTCCCACAAACAGTTCCCAGATGACAACTCCCGTACAGTGGCAGGAGCTGACAGCCCACAGCTTAAAGACTTGGACAAGACCAAAGCAGGTCATCTTCAAATCCAGGTACAGAACTCTGGATTCACTTAATCACCTGGGATAGCTCCTCACAAAGCTTTAAATGAACACAAAGTTAAGATAAATTCCTCCCTGGAGCTTGACCTGAGAGCATCAGGCTCATCTTTAGAGAGAAACTACATGACCTTCTATACTATGAGGGTGCTGAGGTGCTGGCACAGGGTGCACAGAGAAGTTGTGGCTGCCCCATCCCTGGCAGTGTTCAAGGCCAGGTTGGACACAGGGGCTTGGAGCAACCTGCTCTAGTGGAAGGTGTCCCTGTCCGGGGCAGGGGTTGGAACTGGGTGAGTTTAAGGTCCCTTCAACCCAAAACATTCCAGGATTCTATGATGCTGCCAGAACCAGCTTCAGGATTTTGGAGACTCAGAATCCTACTGGAGAGATGAGCTGTAGATACCAACCACAGCTCCAAAGGCAGAGTTATGTACAAACAGGCTGCTGGGGCTGTCCCAGATTTCCCCAGTTTTTTAATATGAAAGAGGGAGAAGAGCAGCTCCATAAGCAGGAATCAAACCAAACACATCCCAGATCATGGCAGAGGGACTCTGCCCTTGTGCAGGGCTGCTTGACAACACATGCCCATGAGGTCTGATGTCACACTGATTGGGACTGGTTTCTTCCTATTATTTAGAAGCCAGGCATTCCATTATCCTGGAGCCATCACCTCCATTACCTTAAACATCTGGAAAACCTACAACTAGTTAAGAGATTGGAGAATCTTTCTC
>NW_009942429.1:426-2758 GCF_000696875.1 Nestor notabilis | reverse complement strand
TTCCTGCTTCAAGATGATATTATCTTATCCTTTAACTCATGTAGTTCAAATGCACAATCACAGGTCCCAGATTCCCAATACAGGCTGGGAAGAACGACGCAGCAGGGATTTCCTTTAAAATCAGAATGAAAGGCCATCAGTGCCATCAACACACACAACATGTGTCATTGTTTGGATTGGAAAGGACCTTAAGATCCCCAGTTCCAACCGCTGCCATGGGCAGGGACACCTTCCACTGGAGCAGGTTGCTCCAAGCCCCTGTGTCCAACCTGGCCTTGAACACTGCCAGGGATGGGGCAGCCACAGCTTCTCTGGGCACCCTGGGTCCGCGCCTCAGCACCCTCACAGGGAACAGCTTCTGCCTTATCTCCAACCTGAACTTCCCCTGTTTCAGTTTGAACCCATCACCCCTTGTCCTGTCACTCCAGTCCCTGATGAAGGTCCCTCCCCAGCATCCTTGTAGCCCCCTTCAGACCCTGGAAGCTGCTCTGAGGTCTCCAGCAGCTTCTCTTCTCCAGGCTGAACAGCCCCAATGTTCTCAGCCTGTCTCCACACAGGAGCTGCTCCAGCCCCTGAGCATCCTCATGGCCTCATCCTGCACTCTTTAACCCCCTTTCATTCAGCTGCAAACTACGAAGCTCAGGGCTCCCGGCTGCATCTCTGCTCTCCTGCTCCCTCAGAGCTGCAGCTTGAGGGAAACTATGGCACTTCTGCTTCTCCTATTAAGGTATTCAGTGACCTAATTTAAGCCATGTAGATCATGGAACTACAGTTACAGGCTCTTCAAATGAAGTTAACAATAAATCACCACCATTCAGCTGCAAGCGCCAACATCAGCACTATTAATTTCATCAGGAGGACAGCACATCGCTCCCTCCCCTCTTTCTAAGCCACTGACAAATCTTGGTATCTCACTTGCAGCTTTCTTTGAAAAGCTCCTTTGAACCCATCTCCGAGCTCTTTTGGAAGAATACATGAAGACACCTGCCTCGCAGGCAGGCGAGACCCTGGTTTGGCTTGATCCGCGGCAGGAAGAATACAGCAACCACGGATTTCAGTGGGAATTCCCCCTCAGAAGCTCCTTTAGCATCAGAGCAGAGACCTCCCTGGAGATTGAAGGCCTCAGCATCCACCTTCCTGCCCAAAAGAGGTGCACTGAAGCAAGAAGAGCACTGAAACAATCTCTCCCAAGGGTACTCACATAACTCAAGTCATTTGGATTAACATTAAAGACTCATTTAGACCTGAAAACCAGCCCAGGTACTGCTGGAATGAGCCATCAGCAACTCAAGCTCCAGCACAGAGTTAAAGTAATCTAAATTTAATGGGCGGGTGGTTGGAACTGGATGATCTTAAGGTCATCCCCAACCCAAAGCATTCTGTGATTCTGAATTTGAGGCTGGGAATGTGGCTTTGGATCAACAGAGCACACGGACCAGCTAACACACAAGAAGTTACTGGCTGGGGATGGGCAAGGATGCCCAAAACCCCCGTGGGAGGTGTCTGAGCTCCCCTCTGAGGAAGTGTAACACTGGTAGATGTCAAGATCCCTCCCTCTTGCTCCCATCCTAAGCGATGAGGAAGAAACAGATGTGTTTGATATGGAAGGGAGAAGCCACGATGTGCACGGCACAGAACAACACTCGGGGAGAGAACTCCAAAAGGGATTTATCAACTACATCTTGCGAGCACAAGCCAAGATCTCCCATCACCGCCTGATCCACGTCCCCCACCACCAAATGTCAGCTTCCCCCTCCCCAAAAGCGGCGGCGAGACACTTCCCAGCAGCCAGAGGATGGAGTTGTGAGGGTGTCGCTTCCCCCTTAGCGCCACCGAAACCAGCTCTTGGCAACAGATTTGCAGCAAGGTGCAATCACGCTGGCTTTAACCATCATGTGATGTATTAACATTCAGCTGCAGCTACCGCCCGGGGAAGACGCTTCATGGAGGAGATCAACCCACCAGCCACGCACGGATGGTAGAAGCAGCCTGGTGGCACGAAGCACAGCATCACAGCTCGCTCCTAACCTGGTCCGGAGACACCCAGAAGTGGCACATCCCTGGTCCAAGCCACCTGCTGCTCGCAGGGACCCGAAATCTCCCCCCGAGCTCCCCAAATGTGCTTTGGAAAGCATCTTTAGGGGTGCTTCTCCCCCAGCTGCGTGTGCCAGGTGAGGAACCGGAGCACAGCAGCTGCGGGTTTCTCTGTAGAGGTCACTCAAGGGTTGATTCCTGCTATTGCCAAGGAAGGAGGAGGGAAAAATTCCCACCCTGCAGTTTCTGCAGCCGGGGAAGCAGCAGAACAGCGCAGAGAGAGGGGGGAAAACCCCCC
>NW_009942429.1:0-239 GCF_000696875.1 Nestor notabilis | reverse complement strand
CAGCAGAACAGCGCAGAGAGGGGGGGGAAAACCCCCCAAAGCAGCGGCTACAGCCCCAATTCCAGCCCGACCACCACAACTCCGCATTCCTGTCTGCTCCAGGATCAGTGCATCCCCCCCTCAGCACTGCTGCAGCCCCATCCCTGCCTGCACCCCCTTCCCAGCGCATCCCTGCATCCACACCCACTGGAATGCCACCCTGTCCTCCCCCCTCCCCGCCATGCACCCTCCTTCGCTCT
>NW_009942428.1:0-669 GCF_000696875.1 Nestor notabilis | reverse complement strand
GGATCGGGGATATGGGATATGGGGACATGGGATATGGGATCCAGGATATGGGATATGGGGACATGGGATATGGGATATGGGATCCGGGATATGGGATATGGGGATATGGGATATGGGAACATGGGATATGGGATCCGGGATATGGGATATGGGGACATGGGATATGGGATATGGGATCCGGGATATGGGATATGGGGACATGGGATCTGGGATCTGGGGATATGGGATCCGGGATATGGAGACATGGGATATGGGGACATGGGATATGGGGACATGGGATCCGGGATATGGGGATCTGGGATATGGGATCCAGGATATGGGGATATGGGATCCAGGATATGGAGACATGGGATATGGGGACATGGGATATGGGGACATGGGATCCGGGATATGGGGATCTGGGATATGGGATCCAGGATATGGGGATATGGGATCCGGGATATGGGGACATGGGATACGGGATCCAGGATATGGGGACATGGGATATGGGATGGGGACGCAACCCATGGACATGAACATGAGGAGATGGGACAACGCATCCTTGGGGGACACCACAGGGGGTGGAGATGGGACTGGCCCCGTGTCCCCCATGTCCCACCTCCCTCCCCACGTCCCCCATCCCGAATCCACGTCCCCCATCCCGAATCCACATCCCCCCATCCCAAATCC
>NW_009942427.1:19464-39599 GCF_000696875.1 Nestor notabilis | reverse complement strand
CGGGCCGAGAGCCACTCGTTGCCATGGTAACGGGGCGGTGCTGCGCTGCCGGCAGCCAGGCCGCAGGGCAGGCGTTCAGCGCACATACACACAAACACGCGTGTATGTTCTTATCTATAGTGCATAAACACACGTATATAGGCGTGAGTTAAATACGTACATGTAGTTTTAATGACTCCTCATGCACCAGTCACCGCCGTTCCACAGGCTCCTTACGAAAAGCCCTGGTTTCACCCCAAAACTGGCCGCCTCACCCACCTTCCCGCCGCCTACAAGGAGAAAGGGCACATCGCTTTTAACGTATTTTTTAAACCTTAAATTTTGGAGATCCCGTTTTTGACCCAAACCCAGCGGTTTTGATGGAGGGTTTGCACAGCCCTTTGCATACACCTCCACCGGGGGGCTTCCTTTAGATACCTCCATTTCTGCCTCTCAGCCCTTCATCTCATTTTATATCTTCTCTGCCACAGGTGGGGTTTTCCCCCAATTTCATTATTAATTTCACATTTAAGGTTGGACACAGGGGCTTGGAGCAACCTGCTCTAGTGGAAGGTGTCCCTGCCCGGGGCAGGGGTTGGAGCTGGAGGAGCTTTAAGGTCCCTTCCCATATAAACCAGTCCGGGATTCTATGATAATTCAGAGCCAAGAAGGCTGCCTAATTATAACAGCAACTTAGGTAGGTAAGTGCTTCAACTGAACCTTGCATTAGGTGCTACATTTGGTGACTTGCCTGGCTTTGGGTCTCTGACGTGCAGCAGCGAGTGAGAAGTTGTAAAACTACCTGTAACTCCACTGTGTGAATCACAGCACTTCAAAGAGGCGATACTGACCCTGGCCAGGACACCTCACCTGTGTCATGGGCTCGGATGTAGGCTTTTAATGCTGTGGTCTCGTCATTTCTGGGCTTATTCTGAGACATAAAATAACATTTTTACTATATCCTCCCCGTGCTCCTTACGGAGCAGAACAGATCCTTTAGCTGCCTTCAACAACAAGAAGGAAAGCTCTAGGAGTTTCACTATGAGCTTACACCTTGGTACAGCCACCTCTATATAGACACCTTTGGAGCTGCAATAAATATATAAATGCACACCTGAATTACCTTGTCTTTAAAAATCAAATCATAAAAGTTGAGTTACCATCTTCTGTTTCAGATGGGTTGAAGGGGTTGTCTCTTAAGCACAAAAGGCTGCACCTTTTCCACTGCCAACTTTCTCTAAATTAAGCCTTCCTGCTCTTACAAACTATTGCACTAATGAGAATTGGCTTCTTCATGTAGTTAATTTGCTCCTAAGGGAATAAATTCTTTAGGAAAAAAAGAATTTGGCTCTAAAACAAGTAATTTCTGGCTACCTTATGTGCACCACACAGGTCCCACCAAACTGTGCTAGAGTGACAGGCAGAGGTGTTGTCAGACGTGTAAGATGCTGTAGAGAAAAGAAGCTGCCATTTACCACACATGCATTTGTTGTTGCTTATCCAGCACTTACAGAACTGTGCTTAAAGCACGAAGGTAAAGGGTTCCCCCCCCCCAAGCACAAAACATACCTGAATATGTTAATTTGAGCTCTTTAATGTATATACAAATGTTTTAGACCAGTCACAATTTCATTGAGTATATACTGTATTTACAAAAATTACAATAATTTAGTCAAACAGTAAACCTGAACATTGATAACCTCTGTCACTACCAGATATGACAAGAATGTTTATTTTTAGTTAACTATTTTGATATACATACATCCTAATACTTTCATGCATCCATAAAAACATTAGGGATGGAAGTAATCAAAGCTTAAGTGGGGTAGGGTTTCTTTTGGTAGATAAAGTTTAATGATGGATTTGTACCTTGTGAATGTATGAGTATCCAGAGTTATGTGCCATGACCAACTCGATACAAAGCTAATGTTGTTTTCATCATTAGAAAAGGACGTTATAGTAATGAGATCCTTTTTATTATATAGGCATAGGTCACAATATCTACAAATGTGAATGAGAAACAATAAACCAACAAATCACAGGAACATGATTCACATTCCAGTTATCTCTTTAAATAAGACAAGCACATACTGGATCAAAACATTAATAAATAACATCCAGTTTGTTACTATTATCTTAAGGTCTTTTATATAAAAGGAGACCTATGTGTTGGTTTCACATTTTCAGTTAATGGTAGTAAATAATGGACCAATACAACAAAAGGATGGAGTTTTATACAGAAAGCAATGTACTTTGACACACTCTTTGCAGTAAAAGTTTTACCACTTGAAAACATAAGTGCAACAACAAGTGGATTGTCTTTAAAAACCACCAGCTTTAAAGACTCTCATCAGATGGCAACCTATTCCTTAAGCAGTAAATACACATTATTTCCTGCCCATCTTCTGAATATACCTGCCCTTTCAAAGCTCAAGTACAGATACAACGTGTTGTTAAATAAACTGCTAGCTTAAGTCATTCTACAAAAGGAGAACGCCAGAATTTGGGGTGAAGAGTGTAACTTTCTGTTTAACTAGGAAAGATGCTTCAGCTTTAGCATCAGAGATATTTTCTTGTGGTATTATTGCTTTGGTCCAATATAAACAATTTTAAGAGAATCAATTTGCGCTGTATTTACCTCAGAAATCAGACCTGGTCCACAGATATCTACGTGACAGCTTGTACACCGTGATCTGAAAAGTGAAGTTGCCACAGACTGCATTCTGCCAAGAGCCTTGGCCACGTGCTCTGGAGCTGATAAAGGCATAGAGGTGATACAAGTGGGCTGGAAAAAGCCTTCTGAATCCTCAGGAGGGGAAGTGTGACCTATAGACTTGGAAGTTTAGAGAACTGTGCAGCAGAGTTTTAGTTTGTTGGTATTTCTTTTGTTTGATGGTTTCAAGCTTTTGATGAGAACTTGGGAAATGCAATACACGCTTGTTCCTCGCTTTTACAAACATGGATTCAACCTTTCTCTGTCAGAGGATTCACCCCCTAAAAACTGCTGTTTGACAAACGAACAAGGTGCTGTTTAACACCAATTACTTGTTGTTTAACAGACACTTGTTACACAACACTGAGGAATTTCATCTGCACGTTTCACTGCTGGGCTGTGAGGTGAAGTACAATATTAACGTAAAGCAGCAGTCAGGGGCCACACTGGCCTAACCCAGGATTCAGCTTTGTGTCTACTCAGGCATACTATACTATATGGATAACTAAGCAGCAAATGGTGACAGTTAGAAGTGTGCCTAAACCACATCTGAGCACTTAAATCTGATCAAGTTTGATCCAAACCTAGGACGAAAGTACATTGAAGTTTAGGCTTCACCACCAGTTGTTGAACTCAACTGAGGTGCTGCCACATCACGTACCACAAAGGAAAAAAAGAGTAGGAAATTCAGCAGCCACACTGAGTTGGAGACAGAACAATTCTACCTCATCCCAGAATGTGTTCTGTCTCACCACACTTGAATCCAGAGGAAAAGGGGAAAAATTACAGGAAACCATAGCCCCGTGGCTCTCACAGGGCAAGCCAGGTGGCCAGAGTTCCTCCGAGCTCAGGATTCTTGGTACAAGGAAACCTTCCTCTTGCTCTTCATGATAAGTGTTAGGCTCTTAGTTTTCTGAAACTTCTGAATTTCCAGCCAGAGTTTGGTTGATCTGTGACATTTGTGACAAGAGACTATATAAGCACTAGCACAGGTCTGTGTGGAGACTGAGAAAGTACCTAATACAAGGGTTTTTGTCCTTGGTTTTCAAATTCTGACCAGGCATCATTTAGCTCCATAAATATCATCTTTGCATATTGTTCATATGGCTGCCCAGTAGCCTGGAATGAAAACAGAAAGAGGGATATCACATCTACCAAATCAGACTACAGCAAGTTGGCATTCGAGCAGCTAGATTCTCAAGCAGTCATCATTTACTTTCCACAAATGGTTTTCACTTTGACAAGAATAACCTACTGTTGAGGGCTGCTTTCCTTGCTCATAGCTTAAGAATTTCTTGGCTCTTCAGCTTCCCAGAGCTGACAACCCCCAAGTGTGATAAAGCACTGCACTCCTGAGGCAAAATAATTCAACCTAAGCTCTGCAAGAGGCATCTTTAGAGCTGCCACCTGACACAGTTCCTTGGTAAAAGCAGTGTTCCTGCAAGCCTCCGGGCAGCCCACATCTTCTGAAGCCTTGCCCACTGTCCTCAAACCCTCAGGACCTCCATTTCTTTAAACGTCATCCTCACCATCACCATAGGATTTCCCAGGCAGCATCACTGCAATCTGGTTGGCAAGTGTAAGCAGCAAAGCCACCAGCCATGGGCTGGATAATCAGATAACCTGATTCTTCCATTTTAGATATTTGATTTTAAGACCCCTGTCCTTTCATATGACTTTATCACACCCTCATCTCCTTTATCAAGTGCCATACTCTGGACTGTTGCTCACCACCAGCGTGGCTTAGGGTCAAAGTGAGGGTGACAAAAGCTGAAGATCTGGATGTCTGCTGCTTGGAGCAGCATGCGCCAAGCACAGTCTGGGGGCTGGAAACAATTATGGTTCTCGCCTTTCAGAAACTGGCAAAAATCTTGAACTACTACGTTCTACAAAGCTGTTTGCACAAATAAAATAAGCAATCACATTCACCTCTTGGTAATTAAGACAACAGTGACAATATCTGATCAATGCAAGACCAAGAACACCTTACCTTGTCAGGATGAACGACAAGCACTGCCCGCCGGTAGACCTTCTTCACTTGCTCTGGCGTGACCAGATCTGCCATACTAACAGGTTTCCACTTGGTCTCCCCTGCCCATAAGACTGTATGCATTGTGGATAGCAGGGCTCTAATATTTCTCTCCTTCCCCTCAATCCATTCCAAGATCTGGAAAGAAGAATGTGAGTCTTAATTTATGCCTTAGACATTTGAGTAGAACAGTTTCTTCATTTGAATAGCAATGACTCCGAGGAGCATCTTACATTTCTTTCCAAGCTTTAGAAAACCTTTGGAAGATACCTGTCAGTCTCTACTTTGTCATTATTGTTTGTATCACTGCTTGGAAGTTAAGACACACCTTAAGCAACATCCCTGCTAAAAATACTGAGTTTGCAACGCTTGTGAACAGTCATTAGATGGAATAGTCAAAAGATAAATGAAATGTTCAACTGTGTAGCTCTTCAGCAAGCTTAATTGCACACCTACAGTAAGCTCAACTAGAACTCTGCTGTGCATGTGTGTCTTTTGAGTTAAGTCTTCTAAAGACTCACATGGAAGGTTGGCTTCAATACAAATCTTTTCAAGCTTTAAGTCAGAAGCTTCAAGTCTCTCCACAGGCCTATTTGCTACCTGCAATCCAGCAGTCAAATAAAGCAACAGGTAGTCACTTTCCTACATGATGTAATCCCCCTTAGTGGTTGCCACCTTAGCCAGTGGCTGGGGAAGGAGAGGAGGGGAGGGAAGTAAATGTGAAAAACCAAAGAGTAAATAGATTTAACAATTCCAGGCTGAACTGAAGTGACTCTATAAATAAAATGCATCAGAGCAAAGGGAATTATATGGGGAAGGGAGAATCAGCTGGGTGCTTCAGTGATTCAGCAGCTTGCTGGGGGGAAATGCTGCAGACATTAAGTAGCACCACATGGATTTATAAAGTTGTTCAGCTTATGAATTGGGAAAACTACTGCCCACTTGATGGCCTGACAGCTGCCCACTTGCTTACAAGTGGCTGACGTTCGTGTTCAGCATGTATGCTGGCACAGTCTTTCTAAAGTTTACAGCCTTTCCACAAGGTTAAAAATTGAAGCAGTCATTCATTCTGTTTTGTAGAAGTTTGCTTGGCTTTTGCTTGGGCTTTTCCTCTCTGTTCTGTATCCTTCTGTAATTATAATTCCTGGTTTCATACTTCAAACATCAAGCACTACAGAATAAATTTCCTTCCCTTCCTAATAGATCTTTAGCTTGGCAATTTATTGAGGAGAGATGAGAGAATTCCAATGCAGGCAAGATTAATGAGATAGAGGATTAGTTCAATTAGCTGTGCCTGCTAATCAGGGCTGGAGTGCTGCGGAAGACCAGCAGCACTGACAGTAACACTGGGCAAGCCGTGGTTTGCCGCAGTCTGGTTTAGGACAGAAGTGTGACCTTGGAGTTTTAAATCCATTCCAAAGGATGTTCACATCTCCAGGGAAGGCATGAGAAATATATGAACAAAGAGCAGCAAGTTCTCACTTTCTCCCCCAAGGCAATCTCATCATGGGGAGAACATCCCTCATTTCACCAAACCCTGGGTTAGCTGAAGGACTGGCAGAGGTGGTCACTGCTCTTTTATCTGGTTTATTTGTAAGAAGCTATTTCAGAACAGAGTTTGTAAAAAACTTACCACTTTTTCTATGTAGCATCTCTCCCTCTGATGAGATAGGGGAGATTCTTCCAGATATTTCCCAACACCTGCAGTTTGTGACTTTGTCTTTGTGGTCACACTAGTTTATTGCTGTCTGGCAATGACATGTGAATGGGGAGCACAGCAGTATACGGTGCTATTGAATATATTAGATAGCTCCTTTATGGAAAGCAAGCATGAGAGAGAGCACATGGTCCTTGGGATCCAGCAATGCTGTGGAGGCTGCACACTAAGTAAGTGCTAAAACAGGAGGGAGCTTCTGGCACTGAATGATCCGAGAGCTTTGTTCAGCTGCCTCACGTGCAGGACAGCTGGTGCTTACTGTCCCCTCCACCTTTCAAGCAGCCTCCGGCATGATAAGAACAAAAGACACATTAAATGACTAAGAGCATGAACAAGACTATTCCTTACTTTTAGTTTTTCAGGGTCCATCTCCTTCGCCATTTCTTCTTTCCTCATCTCAGCTATTGTTTTGGGGCCCTTCTTGTCCTTGTGAGCATTAAATCCTTGACCAGATAATAGATCTTCAAAATCTGCAGACACTTTTGGTTTCGCATCTTGAAAACCAAAAAGATTTGAAGTTTTTATCACAATACAGGTGATGTAACACTGCTTATCTACCCAAGCTGTCCTCCAGGCTTAACACTGTAACAAACTCCCAGTGCTAATAAGCGTGCAGGTTCTCACAAAAGACCTACAGGTTAATGTTATTTTTGAACTATTATTCATAGAATTATAGAATCCCAGACTGGTTGGTGTTGAAGGGAGCTTAAAGCTCATCCAGCTCCAACCTCTTGCCATGGGCAGGGACACCTTCCACCAAACCAGGTTGCTCCAAGCCCCTGTGTCCAACCTGGCCTTAAACACTTCCAGGGACGTGAAGCCCATTTGGAACAGAGGATTTCATAAATACTAGCATGCTTTAGAGTATAGGACAGGACAACTAGTGCTGAACTTGATATATCATCAGATGATCAGCATGACTTACTTGCTTAGACCCTAACCTGTTGAACTGTTTAGCATTAAAGCAGTATTAGAAGGAGTCAACCTTTTGGATGCCAATCTCTGAAGAGCTTACCAACATTAGCAGGTCCTTTCCCACGCTCGTTTTGTGCTCCAGGCATTGCTGAGAAGCTCACGTTGTAATTGGGCTTGTTCTGGGGGGAGGCATGAGGCATGCTGGGCTGGGCTTTGGTTTGTGCCTGCTGCCAGCCATAGCCAGCTCCCTGCTGCCAACCGCTGCCACCCATGGGTTGGGGAGAGGGTTTCTGCGGTGAGGGGGGGAATCCTCCCCCCATGCCCGTCGGTGTGGTTGGTTTACTGGCAAATGAAGGGCCACCTGCAGAGTAGAGGGAAAGGAGTGACAATGGGCACCAGCAAACAGGATATTGACTGGCCTTCCAAAAGGGGAAACTAAACAAAATCCTCCAGGCAACTGGCTTCTTCTATGTGCAGCTAACTAGGAACCCAAGCTGCTGTGGCTGTAGTGGTAACATCAAGTTGACATATAAGTATCCTAGAACTGTTTGTGTTGGAAGGGACCTTAAAGCTCCTCCAGTTCCAACCCCTGCCCCGGGCAGGGACACCTTCCACTAGAGCAGGTTGCTCCAAGCCCCTGTGTCCAAGCTGGCCTTGAACACTGCCAGGGATGGGGCAGCCACAGCTTCTCTGGGCACCCTGTGCCAGCGCCTCAGCACCCTCACAGGGAAGAGCTTCTGCCCCAGAGCTCATCTCAGTCTCCCCTCTGGCAGGTTCAAGCCATTCCCCTTGTCCTGTCCCTCCATCCCTTGTCCAAAGCCCCTCTCCAGGTTTCCTGGAGCCCCTTTAGGCACTGGAGCTGCTCTAAGGTCTCCCCAGAGCACAGAAGAGGAGCAGGATCCCCTCCCTGAGCTGCTGCTCACGCTCTGGGGGTGCACCCAGCACATGGGGGGGTTCTGGGCTGAAGCGCACACTGAAGCCGGGTCATTGAAATAGTATCTCCTTATCCTGTGCTGATGTAAGACTACCCCACAGAGTTGGCATTTCAGCACTGTATTACTTGAGGGAATGCTCCTCTGCCTTAGTTTGTGGTGGGAATTATGCAGTCTTCATGTTTTATTATTTAAGACTAACATTCACACTCAACTTTGAGCTCTGAAACATGTCATGGAAACTGGATGAAGTACTTTTGACTTAGGCATGAACAACAAAAATGTGGCTAAATATCCCGAGGATGCCAAGTAATTTGTTTTTAAACTCCATAACTTTGCTAGAGAATACATGTTTTAAAAGCACCTCAGTGGCTCTGACATAGGTCTTGGCAGACTTTTTATTTTGCTCCTGCAGAGCAGCTCGTGTTCCAGCAGAGGGAACTGGGAAACCTAATTCTAGAACCATGCTGGTACTGACGCAAAGGGGAAAACAAACATCAGATAAAACCACAGTGGCTTGCAAAGAGCTGAGGCAAGTGACAAAGGGAAGAAAAATCCATTAATCAGAGAAGCTGAGATGCTGGGTTTTAAGGAAAACTTCAATAACTTCTCAGAACTGCCTTTTTAACACTGGCATTGAGGGTTTACTGATCATTGTCTGAGAGAAAACAAGAAGATGCTTGCCTAAGTAGCCAAGCACATAGTCCTTTGTAGCCAGCTACAAAGGAAAATGGGTTGTGACTCCACTAAAAATAAGAGGCAGATTAGTGAGGTTCTGCAGGTTTCCCCACAAAGGACAAAAATGAGTTAAGTCTAGAAGGACACAATTCCTCAAGGACCCAGTTGCTTTGAAGAGCCAAAGCTCCCTCCCAGGCACTGCTCCAAGGTGTCTAGCAACAGTTCTCCAGTTAAACACAGAGCATCCTTAGCCAGAGACTGTTTAATAGAGGTTAAGCTTTGCAGTTCATGTAGTCTACTGAGGTCCCAGCAAGTTACTGACAGGTTTTTTGATGGAGGATCAGTAAAAGCATAGAATTGTGAGAGCTTACAGAGAATCAAGCAGAAGGGAAAGCTTCAGAGCAGCACCGGTGTACACATCAGTTGAGAGGGCCCACAGAGCTCTTTGTCACACACCAAGCTGTTCATCCTATTTCTTTAAAACCAGAGCTGGTAATTCTTTACTTAGCTTTACAGAGGGATGCAAACCTGCTAAACTTGCTCCAAGAGACCCCAGATCAGCAAACGGATCCAGTGTTTGGGGTTTAGGCTGATGGGTGGGAGTGCTGTGGAGGGATCCTGTAGGACTGGTAGCAGCTGATTTACTTCCCATTCCTAAGCCACCTTAAAGGGAAAAAAAATACATATATATATGCATGAAGAACAAATAACTCAGTTTTTACCCCTATTTTACATGACTGCAGCTGTCACACGATGTTAGAAGATTGCTGTTAAAATTAAGTGTACTATTGTCATGTTTCCAAGCAGTCTCAACTCAGCGTTGTTCCAGACTAGTTGCACACCCACTTACAATTAGGCTCAGCAACAAGACTGTTCCCTAGACTGTCTGCAGTGACAGGGTAATTATGACAAATGGGTATATTTTAAGAACCAGGAGCCTTTGGGAAGCAACTTTTAGTAGGACATACATACTCTCCCAAGATTAGAAAGAATCATGCTATTATTTAGTGGCATCCCAGGAACGCACAGCACTTCCTAGGTCCTTCTTGTGCTCTACACTGGAATGAAACACACCTATTTACACCCTCACCAAGCACTTGTCCCTGGTTTCTTGAGGAAATAAACCCAGATTTTCTTTTGAACAGAACGAATTCAGTAGTTTTTAGCCAAATCCTCACGTGGATGACTGGGAGACCCGGACAACAGGTTCACATGAGACTAAAATCTTGACCAAAGTTATGTTGTATTAGTCAAAGTTCTAAGCAGCAGAAAGAGGGAACGTATTCTCCGCAGTCTCTGGCAGCAGTTTGCCTCTCCTCTCTCAGAGCTATTTAAGGAGGTTTTTTGTAAACACCCTGAATTTTTATGGTACATACCTGGTTTGCTGGGCCAGTCCCAACCACCGGAAACATCTGGTTGTATGGAAACCGTTGGTGTGCTAGAAGCTAAGCAGAATGAATACACATAAATATCTCAAAGTAGTGCAGCAAAACCAACACAATCCAATGACCATGAAGAGCAGGGGGCAAAAGGAGCAGGAGAGACAGTATTAGGTCCATCTACTGTTTGCTCATTAGAAGTTAACTTCTCCCCCATATGGGCATTACAAATTTAATGGGGTTTTTTTGATCTCATGTTGTACAGAGGTAAGTGAGGAAGGACACAGATTTACAGCATTCATTTTATGATAGCTTTGATCAAAGGCTTTATATATTAATTTATAAAAACCTTATCACCAGAATAACACATGGGGGGTTGCACTTCAGAATACATCTCGACCCAAGGAAATACACTACATATAAAGGGCAAGGATAGAGAAAAAGCAGAGCAGCCCACACAGATGTAAACCAGAATGAACACACACAGTCCTTCCTTTAACCTCACATCAAATAAAGCCTGTACATCCATGCAGTTCGCCCTGCTGGCTTTTCATTATCCACAGGTGCTAGCACTGCAATTGAACACCTCATCACACTGGGATACCAGTTAAATTCCTTTCATTAGTGCAGCCAGCTCCAAGTGTGACCCAACCATATTCACAGGATTAATATCCAGTACCCAGGTTTGGCAAAGCAAGGACATGAGCCGTGCCAGCAGCACGCTAGTTCCCTCCTTCGTCATTTTGGCTTTCCAACAAGACTGTTGCACCCAAGGGACATGTGTTAGATGATCAGACACAAATTCATAACTGAACGTGTTTTGGAGAAAGTTATAACGGTAAATTTTGGCACATGGGGAGAAGGGGACAACTAAAGAACATCTCAAACCACGAGAAGGAAAAGATAAAAGAAATAAAAAAATCCTTCTCTTCAAATAAGTGTCAAATTCAACTATGAATTTGGCCAGGGTGACTATCAGATCTAAAGAAAACAGATGCTTGTAACTAAATTCACCAAAGGATGCGTGTTTTCTCTAGCAGGCTTAATATGCCATGCTCTATTTAGCTCAATTAATGGTAGTTTGGTTCAAGTGAGACCTCATAACCACAGGAATACGTGGGCAGACATTCTTCATCATCTCTTTTTTCATGTACACAAATAGCTTATTAATTAAGACTTGAGCAAAACTAGTCTCATCGTACCACACTTCAAGTTATGAATATGCTTTAAGTCTGGAGACAAAAAAGCTCTTTCCTGTTTAGTGGGGTTTCTGTGGTTTAGAGTCATATTAGAGTAAGCACCAGTCTGTACTTAATGGCTCCATCACTATTTAAAAGCAGCATTTCCCATTTACTTAAATACACTAGAAGAGCCTCACTTTCTTACCCATATGAAAGGGATCGCTGTGCACAGTTGGTGAAGGACTTCTTGTTGCTTGAAGGAAAGGATCACCAGGGACAGCTGATGAACCAAGGAAGGAACCCAGGAGGTCTGGACCAGTTTGCTTAGGGCTACTTCCAAAGGGATCAAAGGCAGTGGCTGTGAAAACATGTTTGAGAAAACTAAATCATTAACTCATATAATGAATGTGCTTCAGAGAAAAGACACTGGTGTGTGGAGAAGAAAACCTAATACCCGCAGATGCCAAGTAGGAGACAGCATGTGACTGTGGGAGAGCAACTGGAAAGTATCAGGACCCCAGCCAAATTCGTGGGGACCTAGAGAGCTGCATGACTTGGTCGCAGCAACACATCTGTTGATCCCATCTGTCTTTTCCAAAGAGAGGAGCTGAATTTCAGAGGGGTCAAAGCAAATATTTAGATACTCAGACACTTCATCTAAGTTTCAACTTGCACGTGCTGCCAGTATGGAAATGGATGGTCAGCCCAGAGCTTGGAGTTAGTGCCCTGGTGCAATTCCTGCTTCTTCTCAAGAGCTGAACGCAGTCCAAGATGATTTGAGGCTGTCAGAGCTTATACATGTCAAGGGTAAAAGGATAATCTTTTAGAAATAGCTTTAGAAAATAATTGGTACCACTTGTTACAAAAATCCAGTTCCTTCTCAAACTCATTTTTTCATCAATTTATTTAGCTTACTACCTTTCATATAAAAACCCCCACCAACAAAAGAAGAAACCCCTATGAAGCCACTCAAATTCTTACCTGCCAACAAGTTTAAGGTAAAGAGCATCCTGAACAGAGATGCAATATATACTACTGCAAGACACGATCCTGAGAAGCTATGCATTGTGTTAATGCTATTTATTACTCATTACTTATATTACTCATTGTTGAGGATACTTAATAAATGACTAGTCTTCACTTATCTTGCAAGCTCTCATTCTTGCTTTCCTGGCTTGGGACAATGCAGCTGTGTGAAACTTTCCCTTTCTCTTTCAAGCACCAATCTGGCTCTGCAAAGCTCAACAACAATATCCAGAAGTCTCTTCCCCATACTGTTGTAAAAGCTCTCAGACTGAGCATACAACAGCCACAGCAAGATGAACCTTCTCTATATACAAGTGGCTCAATTTCATCCACTGAAACTTGTATTCTTCTCCCCTCTCCTGCCTCCAGTCCTCAGTGTTCATCTCTTCTCTCCCTTCACAAGTCTCAGTACAAGCAGATTATAGTTGTTCCTGTCCCTTTCACTTCAAAAAAGAACAGAGACAAACCTCCCCAAACCAATGGGGGGTTTTATTCTAGCTATGACCTTAAGGTCCTTTCCAACCCTAACCATTCTGTGATTGTATGACTCAAGGAAGACTCTTCAGAAGCTGGCTGATGGCCATCCTGTGGGTAGGTGCTACTGGTATCAGACCAAGCATCAGCCAAGGGAATCTGAGCAACTTGGATTGGGTTCTTCACCTGCTCACTTACCAGTGATTTTCACTTGCTCTCCTCTCTTCACTTAACACCCTGCCCCCTCCAAATACCTCTTTCTAATATCTATTCCACCACTCCTTCTCCCAGCCTGTTTCAGTCTGTCTTTGAGGAAACAGGAGACATTCTATGATTGCCATGGTCTGCAGAAAGATCAGAAACAGCAAAACTGTGTAGCCTTATTTTAGAGCCCAGGATCAGTATCACAGCTCCAAACCCCCTAAAGTTAGAGGGGAAATCAAATTCAAACTGCTATGGATCTACCCAAAACCTAGGAGCTTTTTTGGTTTTCAAATGAATATGTATCCCCTTCATATGCATTATTGGACACACAGTAAAAGCAAAACTGATGATCTCCGGTTTCTATCAGCAACCAAACACTTGGGTGAGCTCTAGTAGAGACTTTAGGGCACAAACTAGATAATTTACTTTGTCTTCTTGACTGTGAAGATGCACCAACTCTCCTGTCTCAGAGCAGAGGAGCTGGCTGGCCTCTTGGGATCCCTCACAGCTCTTCTTTTTCATGACATGAGCGTACCAAGAGGAATCCAACAGCCCAGAGCACATCACCCAGGTGGGAGTCTCAAAGCATGTGCCCCATGTCACACACTAGGCATAGCACTATTACCTTCTCCTACCCTTGGGGACGGGGATGGGGATGCCGAAGCCGCGGAACGCCGAGGAGTTGACTGCACAGATCCAGGTCCCCCCACGTGGAAGACCTCCTCAGCAGCAGGTTGTCCACTTTGACTCTGGGAACCTGCCCCACCAACCCCAAATAAATCATTCAGCAAGTCTGAGTTAGAGGGGGCAGCTGTGGGCTGCGAGGGAAAGGTCTTGCTCATAGGGCTGCCATCCAGGCCCAGCAGGTCCACGTCTTCAGGTGGAGGTGGTGCTGGAGGCTCTTGCTGCTTTTTGCCGTGTTTCGGTGTCCCGTGAGGCTTGTCACTGCTGGCATTACTGTGCTGACTGGAAAGGGACAAGAGTTCATCATCTGACTGTTCGCTTTCCTCGTGCACCAACGCTGCTCGATCCTCTGAGGTGGGGTGAGAGCTACTTTTATCAGATTTCTGGTCTAAATGATGATTAAAAATAAAATGAGGTAACTGTTAGTTTTGTCATCACAAAGGTCCCACGAAAATCAACTTAGAAGCAGAACACAGAGCTACTGAGAACATCATGGCAGCCTTTTGCTAGATCTTAAAATGAGAGTCCTTTGCACAGATTAAGGTCCTTTCTGGTTTGTATTGTAAGAAGACAGCTTTATTGATCAGGAAAGGGAGACAGATTAATTGACTCTCTTCTAGCCTGAAGAGTCAGCAAGTGTGATGCCCAGAGATATAAACTGAATGAGTTTCTGGGTCAGGACCAAGCATCCAGCATAAATCTCCAGCCATGCCTTAAAATCCAGGCAAAACAAGGCTCATCGTAAAGGAGTAGTGACATAAATCACTCTCCTAGCTGTGCCCACAAGGATCTCTCACACCAGGTTCCTACCTAATGTAATCTACATAATGTTCCTGCCTAATGCAGCACTGATACTGGAGGAGGAATGCTGCATTTGGCAGTGCTGAGATATTTTCAAGGTGCTCAGCGTTATTAAATGGCCTCAGACAAATGTTCTTGGTGCTATATTCTCATAGCATTACATATAAAATGCAACATTAGGAAAAAGCAGCTTAAAGAGGGGTTTAGCATCAAAAGAGGCTTCAGGCAAAGCTTTGCACTAGAACTATATCAACAGTTGTCATATACAGCACAAGCAGGCAATGGTCAAAGAGGACGTTGGAAGAAATTCATTCCCACTCAATTGCAACACAAGGGTGTGACCAGGACTACACCATGATCTAATAGGAAAGAAATGCTACAATCAGATCCTTCAGCCTCACTCTGTGCTCCAGGGAGGGGGGAAAATAAGTTGTCTGTCTTGTTTGAAGCAGATTTTGCTTTGCAGCCCAAGTGTGCATACCTTGCCAGCTGAGAGATGAGAAGAATGCACTCTGTCCAACGTTTCTTATGTTATCCTGGGGTGAATCAGTGGGGCCTCTACCTGCAGCACAGAGCACCAAATAAATCAAATCAAGCAAAGCAAACTCCAGCATGCAGGGAAGCATAGAAATGGACTAAACCTAGGCAGCTTTTACCTGCCAAAGCAAGAGTGTCCTGATGCTCCTGATGAGAGGAGAAGAGAATGGTTGGATTGATGTCTTTTGTGGTGAAGTTCTCCCATGGGGGAGTTAATTCGGTTTGTCTATCAGTAGACTGGATTTCTATGTCCAGTATAACATGAAAGAGCTGAGGATATTTGTCTGGAGAGTCACAAGCATCCAGTTCAGGCCTAAATGGGGACAGGAGTTGTACAGTTAAAAAGGAAGGGATATTTCTGCAAAGCTGTATAAAGCCTTCCCATATATGCATGAACATAGACTTTTCACATTTCATCTGTGAATATTCTCCTTCAGACTTCATTGGGCTTTTATGCTTCAGGTTTGATTAATTTTCAGCTTAAAATACTCACTTGGTGAACTTTAGTGTGGTTGTTCCCAGAGCTATGAATCCAGTATGAAATTGAATTTGGAATATCTGTGTGTTGGTCATCTGCAAAACAACATAGAACAAACACGAGATCGAACAAAGGCTTAAATTCATGAAATTAAGATAGTTTATAGCACATTCAGACAGTTAAGTCTATCTTACTGACAGTTACTACATAGACCAGTCATAACTGCTTTAACAAGCTAATTCATTCTGCTTGCAGTACAGAAAGCAGAGCTTTTCCTTCTCAAACCTAAATGTTTCCAGCTGCCTTAAACCCTGCTTCTGCTGCCTCCATACACCAGAATGCCTTCACAGCCTTCAGGAATATGCCTTCTTTCCCTGCTTGTCTTTATTTCTGGGATCTACTTGACACTTCAGCAGTTAAATAAGACCAATTTCTGTTTCCACTGACAAGACTCGGTTCTGCCCTCACATTTTGTGCTGTAAGTCACCACAAATTAAACGGGTTATTTTGCTGAGCGACTCAACCCTCCTCACTACAAAGGTTAATGAAGCAACTTAGTCTGTGACAACTACGGATCCAGTTTTTGCAGATCCAAGTTTTGTAGTCTGCATTTCCAAACTCCTTTTCCACAGTTACAAGAGCCAGAGAACAGTGTGTTAAGGTCAGTCTCAAAGCCTAGAGCAGCACAGGCCAATACACATTATCACTTTCAGCACTGCTACTGTGTTTGGGAAGGAGACATCAGACTCCAGCACTCCACTGTTCTCACTCTCCAGTTCTCTGTTTCCCATTTCTTCAATCTGCCAGAATGAAGAGGCTTTTTGCGTGGCTGTCTGACCAGCCTGCAGCTTAAATGGCCTTTCCTATCCCCTTGAGCTGGAAGGATCCTATAATGTATCAGTAGATACCATTTCCATAGAGATATCAGAGGCTTCATGGAATTCTCCATGAAGCAGTTCTGTGTTTTCACTTGGCACTGCTCAAATTTGTGTTATGTCTACTGTCAAGTAAGGAAACTTTCACCACAAGTGCCACATGCATCCTTAGATCCCATATTTAGCCATCTCCTAGCTACGTCGCCTCTACCGCGCAAGAGAAGTTAAACAAACTCCTACTTTTGCTTGAAGGCGTCCCCCAATGGTTGATCTCATATGATAGACAGAAACAACAACATCTCCATGGACAGTGGCTCCCAGTGGAATGAGGACTTTCCCTTCTTGTACACGGTATTCTCTGAGGGGCAGAGAGGGAAATCCACAGTTAAGCTCCCTTCCACAATGCCATTACCACCCATCAACAGTGTCAACATAAACCCATCATCTCCTTCAGACCATGGTGCATTCAGTGCCCTGCTTAGCTGAAACAGAAACATTTAACAGGGGAAATCATCACAGCACTGAACTATCTCTATGAAGGTATCCCACCACATGACAACTTCAGGTTCTCTCTGGTAGTTTATTTCATTCAACTAATTGAATTGAAGGAAACAGTCAATCAATATTTGCCCTCCTTCACTTATCAGGCAGCCTGGCAATGACTGCAGCAAAGACATAAGACATTACAGCAAACACAAAACCTCCTGGCATTTAGCTTCTAAGGTAGGAGATCACAGCAACTCACTTCATTCTTTCATACTCCTGGGAAGTGGTAAGGATCCTGGTTTCTCCACTGAGAATGTCACAGAAGGGCCGGCAGCCATTCCGTTGCTTGTTGAAACAAGGGACCGGACTGAGGGTGACCGACTTGATAGTAAGTGGTTTGCAGTGAGGAATGACGGGCTTGTCTGCTATTAGATCACAAATGTACCCTATGTATCTGCAGACAGAGAAAGCCATTACTGAAACCTCCACCCCAGGTGACCAGTTTTCACTCTACTTGAGGTCTGCCTTGAAATCCAGCGGAAGTGTGACCCTCACCGTTCCAGGACTGGAGTTTCATGGAATCATAGAATCAACCAGGTCGGAAGAGACCTTTAAGATCATCAAGTCCAACCATTACCCCAGGACTGCCAAGATCAGCACTAAACCATGTCACTAAGGGCCTCATCTACACGTTTCCACATACCCCAGCATCCTCACTTCTGTCACAAAATCTACCCTTCTATTTCTATTTAATTACAGGATCTGGAGCCCAGGAGGAAGGAAGCTGGCCTTTAGCACTGAGCTGAAGATCATTTCTTCTCACTTCTTAGGAGAAAAGGTGCTGAGCAATGGTTTCCTCTGGTTTACCAGTAGAATTCTGCTTTGTATTGTACATGCACACAGCCAATGAATTATTTGGTTAGCCATGTACTGAAGGATCATTAGTATTACATACGTAACACTCTAGCTTTGGTTTGCTCTGACAGGCAGCTTTCCCTCTGCTTAATGGAAATTGTGAAGACAACAGTTTTACAGTGTAAACTCCTATAAGGATGAAGCTGATGCAGGGAGAGGGATTCACTATAAGTGTGTCAGCTTTCGTGAACCGCTGAGCAAAGCTATTGTAGTACTTGATTTTGTTCCTCCATTACTGTTTTATCAATGGAAGTGGCCACAAACATTAGTTAAGACCTGTCAGAGCTAAGTACCTTGGCTAATGCATGAGCTCTGCTCATGCTGCAATAGGAATGCTGGAGTTTTCAGTCACCAGCCAGAGCCTCCAGGCTGGTCTGGGTGGACAGGCTGGGGCATGCAGCATATACACCCTGCAGCTCATATGCATTATTTTATAAACTAATAGAATAATTCAGCTTGGAAGAGACCTCTGAAGATCGTCCGGTCCAGCTCTGCTCAGAGCAGGACCAACTTCAAAGCTGTATCTCAGAATTGGACTATGCTGCTGGGGGTGATACCCAGCCAAGGATCTCCAAGGACAGAGACCCCACAGCCACTCTGAACAACCCGCTCCTGATCACCTTACCACTGATTTCTGGGGAACAAAGTGAAATCCAAATGCCTATCTCAGCCTAGGGGCTGGGAACACATTGCCAGAACACACACAACAGGCATTCAGGCTGTTTTTAGTGTGAGGGATATACCTTGCTTGCGTAGCATTTACCAGCATACTCTACCTCCTGTGAGATGGCCACAGTACAATTCCAGGTCTCTTTGTATTCAGCAACTGCATAGCAGGGCCTGGATTAGAGAAGAGGTGACAGAAACAGAACATCGCACTGACCAGCACTGCTGATGCTGCACGGCCGTCCTGTCAAGGAAAGGACAGGGGGAGGAAAACGTGTCAGTCTCAAAGACATCCTTCAAATTTCAGCAGAACACTCTCCCCTCTTCCTTAAAGCACATAAAGTCATTTCTCTAGGATTGAGATCACAAGATGAAGAGGAGTTCTCAGTCCTGTGTCATTTAATACCCAGGACTTCAGTGAGTGGCACCAGGTTGGACCAAAGCTAAGAGAATATCCAGTAAGAGCCAAAGACTTGTTTTGAAAGCCCAGGAATATATGTTGTCTACAGATGTTGGTGTTTCATGGCTGCTCCCAAGCTGTAATGTTATAGTTATTCAGACATAGGCCTGGAACTGACCACAGGGGTCGGAGTACACCCATCCCATGTCTGCAGGCAGTTGTGTAACAGGAGTTCAACCTGGAGGAGTTGACAAACAGAAAACTCCAGCCCAAGGCTCCCTCAGCCAAACACCTCCACAGCCCTCAACCTGCAGGTTGCTCCTGACCAAGCCTGTGATTTCTTTAGGGTGATTGTGGGGGAAGGTATGTTTGCTGATAACATAATACAGCAAGAACAGGAGAGAATCAAAGTATCCCCAGTTCCCTGCGTCCTGCTGTACCCAGGAACATGAGGTGATGAGCCATATGGACCAGACCCCAGCTCTGGCAAGCCAAATAAAGAGAAGAAGCCCTTCCACCAAAACCCAGGTCTGATGCCTGCTCAGTTTCAGATGCACATTCGTGGCAATCACTTATTTCAGGCACCTTTGAGGCACTCCAGCAATGACATAGGCTTTACCACACCAGAGCCAACCCAGACCCCAGTAACGTGCTGAGCCTGAGCACATGCTGGAGGTTAACAGCCTATTTGCCTTTTTAAGATCTAGCCTGTGCCAAATGCTTCTGAAAAGATCTCTCAGGTTCATATAAACTAAGTGGCTTCTGCAGGCTTCTTAGGAAGTGTCAAAAAGGGCTCCCTGTCCTTTACAGCATTATCCTGATATTCATTGCCCAAAGGACACTAAAATAATTTATTCTTGAGCTGCATTTCCAGGACTGAGGCATCTTCGTCTCTGTTGGAATGGAATTCACATCCTATAGCCACTGGCTGTGCTATGCAAGGCAGAAACGCCAGACTCTAGTTTGGGATCAGTCGTTTCCTCTGCTCCTTCCAATTTACATTGATCAGTGCTGACAGCCTCCTGGATTTAATTTAGGCTCCAGGAGCAAACCAGAACTCCCCTTT
>NW_009942427.1:19008-19433 GCF_000696875.1 Nestor notabilis | reverse complement strand
AATATGAAAGGTAGCATGAAGTACATTACATGTTAGTCACACAGAATCACACCACTCATGCATCCCATCTACGCGTTGTCCGGTACTGAATGACCCTTATGGGGGCATATATAAACCATTTCAGCTGTGGTGCACAAGGAGGAGCAGAAGACAACTGCATTTCTTCAGCCAGGCCTGACAAGTAGAGACCACAAGAGATTTCAACAACCTCAGCTTCCGAGTCTGACAGAATTCCCAGCTATGCTTTTTCTCCCCAAATTCCATCAGCAACCTTCACTCCAGAGGCTGCATTTTGTGACTACTTACAATAAATGCAAAGCCACAGCAGGCTGACAGCCCTTATGGTCAGTTTTTGGGTGAATTCAAACCTTTTTGCTACTCACCACCTCTAGTAGCTCACTGCTAGAATGATTGTGACCTCTTTT
>NW_009942427.1:0-18977 GCF_000696875.1 Nestor notabilis | reverse complement strand
CTGCTTCTCTTCTAGTGTTAGGTCTTCCAGCTTAGCTATTTAGCTGCACATGGAAGATGATGTCCCTTTCTATGGGACTCCATTTTACTGCATTTCCTTTTGTTTATAAAGTCACCATCCTTATGGTGTCTCCAGACCTGCAACGTGCAAAAGGACTTCTAGGTCTAAAACCGTGGTTGCTTTCAAGGGTACTTACCATGCAGTGGATGACACACACGTTTTTGGGGTTCTGCTGTAGCCAGTTGTGCATGTTCTTACAGACAGCGTAGAGGTTGTGCAGACTGGGCGCCTGTCGTACCGGCCAGCTACATTCAGATACCTACAGGAATCACAGCATGAACAAAAGATGCTCTTCCTAAGAGCATGAAGCAAGACATGACAGAGACACAAGTGCTCTCTGCCAAGAAACATACTTCTCTTTTACAATCTATGTGCTGGAAACCTACTCCATCTTTTCCTACATATAATTCTGCTCCGTGACTTCCATGAATTATGAGATGACAAACAAAGAAGAAACCTCACTTAATAAGATGATATTGATGTATTGTCACTGAGTATACATCTGCAAAATCCACATCCCAAGCCAGATTATCTTGAGGGGCTTTTCATAACGCTCCAGCCTTGCAGCAGCGCATCGATTTCTGCTCTGAAGCCTTTGTACAACTTGTCCCCAAAAACTACGGCTGTTTTTCAAAGGATACTGAGCATCTGGTGTTCTCAGTTATTTGGTGTCAGAGGGTTTTCAAGCCCTATTTGACAGATATTAGGCTGATGAAAGGGAAACTTCTGTTCAATAAAATATCATATCTGAGTATAGGTAATATATGAGACAAAAATGAATTACTTGGAGCTGAAAACCCACAAATCCTACAGTGTGTCTAGTTACTATTCATCAATGTGCTAGTTTTGAGTCATAACACTTATCTCAAGAACAGTCCTTGCAGTCTCAAACAGCACATCAACATCAAATAGCCTTCCACAGACATCTCTGTTTCATCTGGTTTTAATTGAAATATCTTTTTTTCCTTAAAGGCATTTCTGGCTAGAAGACATTTAAAGGAGAAATATCATGGAGCTTGTTCTCAGATGAAGAATTGGTTCTCTCTCAGCTGATGTTTGGATCCTGTTTAATAAGACCTGGGGGCAGGAAGAAGGTGGTTTGCCCAGATGTCCCTGAATAGCCATATGGATTTCCACACCTGACCCTTTCATCTCTCAGAGGATCAAAGCACACCAGGTTTCCTGAAACTTGTATTCAAGGTTCTCTCTTACACACACCTGCACAACACCTCACAGAAACAGGAATCCTGACTCAAACCAGAGATCAACCAAGCTGTGTTGTCTCAAACAACAGCTCCAGTGACAGCCAGAGGATACAGGGAGAGAGCAAGCAGCCAGCACTAGCTAACCCAGCACACCCATCCCTCCTGTCAGCCCATTTTAGCTGGAGAACCTCTGCTTAGCATTTGGGAGATTCTTGTCTAATATAATATCTAATTAGATATTTGTCTACTCGCTTTTTAGACTTGGGAAAGTTTCTGGTCTCCAGAATACACTGAAATTCAGTTGTGTGCTTGTTGAGCACTGCAGAAGCTACCCAAGAAGTCAAATCATGGCCAAGCTTTGGAAGGCATTCCATCTTTACCCTCTCTGCACTATTATACTCATCCCTCATTTTCTCCTGTCTCAAGAGCTGTGGTTTATTTCATTCATTCTGTTGTACACACTTAATTTCCTCCTTGCCTCTACCTTGTCTGTGCCTTTTCAGGAAAGGCTGAAGGGGCACAAAACACCCCAAGGTTCACTATGGGGTTCCCCAGTGCAGGAAGAGCTAGAGTTAGCTTTCTGTTCCACAGACCTGACAGGGTATGCGCTGCTGTGTGGTCCCACAGTTATGGGACCATTGCAAAATCTGAATTACAGAGTGACCATAAACAGTTATTCTTTAACAGAACCACAGTATTTTATATTATCACACCAGTTCTTTTACATTAAGCAAAACAGTCTTCTCCTTCCAACCCCAATGATTTTGCAGCAGGCTTCTGGAGGCACAAGATCCACTTGCAATTATATCACTAAACCACAACTCAGATTCCAAGTGGCTGCTAGAATTAGTATGACCAGTGACACTGTCAGTGATGATCTCCTGCACAGACCTCATGACAACACGCTATCAAGCATCTGGAAAAGCCATTATCTCATATCGAGTAAATAATATACATTTACCAACAGTCCATAATTACATATTTACTTTGCCTATAATTAAACATCTGATTGCTGGTTGACAATTAGGAAATTAAATAAACGCTATGTAGCGTGGTATGTATTTCAAACCAAACCTCACCACCACTCACGAATCACAGAATCCCAGCCTGGTTTGGGTTGGAAGGGACCTTAAAGCTCCTCCAGCTCCAACCCCTGCCCCGGGCAGGGACACCTTCCACTAGAGCAGGTTGCTCCAAGCCCCTGTGTCCAACCTGGCCTTGAACACTGCCAGGGATGGGGCAGCCACAGCTTCTCTGGGCACCCTGTGCCAGCGCCTCAGCACCCTCACAGGGAAGAGCTTCTGCCCAAGAGCTCATCTCAATCTCCCCTCGGGCAGGTTCAAGCCATTCCCCTTGTCCTGTCCCTCCATCCCTTGTCCAAAGCCCCTCTCCAGGTCTCCTGGAGCCCCTTTAGGCACTGGAGCTGCTCTAAGGTGTCCCCTTGAGGAGCCTTCTCTTCTCCAGCTGCCCCAGCCCAGCTCTCTCAGCCTGGCTCCAGAGCAGAGCTGCTCCAGCCCTCGCAGCAGCTCCGGGGCCTCCTCTGGACCTGCTCCAGCAGGTTGAAAGATACCTTACAGCAAAGTAACAGGAATTCTTGTAGAGCTCTGGAAATAAGCAACCAACGCTTGTTTTATTACTTTAGCAGTAGGGTAGCAACAGCCAAGAATGCAACTCATGAGGGAATTTGAAGTTTGGTTTTGTTTAACATTATATTTGAGTTTTATGTTTTCAAACTGCTCACACTTCATCAAGCAGACAAGAGCTCTTCTCTCCTGCCGGCGAGGCGAGGCAGGGAGGAGAACAGAACGACCAGATTGGAGTAGCAGGTTTACTGTTCATAGTCCACTTTTCTCCTCAGTAGACTGGGCACCTGGGGCTTCATGATCTGCTCAGCCACGTCTGGGCAGGAAAACAACCCACCAGAACATTAACTCATCTCCCTCCTGTGTCACTATGCAGCAAAGTGACCTACTTGGATTACAGAATGGTTTGTGTTGGAAGGGAGCTTAAAGCTCATCCAGTTCCAACCCCCTGCTATAGGCAGGGACACCTTCCACTAGAGCAGGTTGCTCAGTGCCCCATCGAATTAAAAAGCCTTTCACTTCAAAGAACAAGTGTGTATTTGAAAACTTCAGCTAAGGTGGCATCCTCACCTGAAGCAGAAAACACTACACAGGATTTCACCTCCTTCACAGCCCATTAGTATTTTTTCCAATATAGATGAAGTTCAAGCTATATTTATAATTGTTTCATGCTTCATCTGATCTCTTGTATTGCACTGGGCACATTTCATTTTCCTGAGAAATACCTGGAGTCAGTATTTCCTAGCCCATAACCTGAAAGTACAACATTTTACTAAGAGATGCATCATTTTCCTCCCGTGTCTGTCACAGCAATCACTTACAAAGCACCTCGTCATGCTTCGAGAGTGACACACAAAGTCATCTGTTAAGCTGTTGGGTAGGGAAGGAGATAAAAAGCACAGGGGATGGAAGAGTTATGGCCAGGTCAAGCAATATACCAACAGATGTTTAATGCTGGGCTTTCAAAACTAGATCTGTCTTTCTCCTCCCAACAACAGCAACGCACCAGAACCAAGAGAGACTCAATATTCAAAGCCCTCGATAGCTTTTAATTATGCTTTCCTGTTCATTTATTCAGATTTGAAGTCATGGCTGGTTACTGACTGCCACTGAGAAATTACCTTCAAGTATGACTGAGTGATTTCTGGTGATCAGAGCCGTTGCTGAAGATAGATAGAGCTACACCTCAAATTAAAATTACATTAGGCTTATGCTGCATGAGAGTCGCTTACCCTGACTGAGGGTTAAGCCTGGAAACTGCAGTTGCCTTTTTCTGTTGAAGGCAATGAGAAATAGGAAATTAAAGGGAGGAATCATCATTCCCTTGTGGGTGAGGGAAGGAACAGGAAGTTTTCTGCAAGATTAGATCTAATCTTGCATTTCACCAGCAGCATTTCAAAGACATCTCCTCTAAAAGCCATTAATGAACCAGAGCCTTGCAGTGCTCCCATATGCTCTTCTGGTTTTAGAGAAGGAAACTGGGGCCAAGCATGGAGGTGGGTTTTGAAATCATATATTAATGGAAGAGCCAAAACGCCCCTTAGATCCAGTTTCCAGCCCCGAGCTTTGGCTGCTCAGGGCTCCTTCTTGATTGAAGCACAACTGAAGGATTGTTCAACATGAAAATAATCTACTTTCTTTTACTGGTAATTTCTTTCAAAGCTCTTTCAATTTACTCCTAATTTCTCTGCAGCAGCTTCTAACAGCTCTGTAGGAGCCAAGAGCAGCACAGGCTCAGCTTACTGCAATGCCACTTACTCTCACAGCCTCCTAACACAAGCAATATGCCCTGAACTTTCAGGCTCTTTAATCCCTGAGGTATCAGCTAAACCCCAGAAATAACCACATCATATAATTCCTTTTTGATCTCCTTATATTCTGCCATGCTCAGGATAGACAGAAACAGAAGCTGGTGCCCCTCTTCCTAAGGGGTTTCACCCCCTGCTCATGTTAACCCATCAGAGGACACTCACCCGGTTGTGGAACTTGGCACTGCGATAGTACTTGGGTGACAAGTTGAAGACGGTGTAATGGTCAGGATGTCTGGAATCCAAAAACGTCCGGACATCTTCAATGTGGTTCCTGAATCCCAGCTCAACACCTTCAGCCGGAAAAGACATCACTGGAAAGGTAAGGAGAAGCCAGGCTGAGCATGCACCACAACGTGTTTATGGACTTCTGAACCCTGAAATACTAGAAGTTGTATTTATCCACTAAGCAGAACTCACCTATGATTCTCGAGGTAATGTATGAAATATCTAGCTCCCCCTTGGTGTAACTAAAAGAAGACAAAGTAGGAGACAGATGTTATGCTCATATTTACACAAGACAGCACATTACAGGAGCCACAAGAGTGTCTTCCCACAAAGAGCTACTTATGACACAAGGAAAGAATGATCTTAAACCTGATTCTTTCCACTTTGTCATTATTCCTTAAGCAGCAAATAGCTTCCTGCAGACAGTGACCCAGCATTCCCTGCACCATACGCAATTAACTGGACGCAGAAGCTTGCACAAAAGGTCCCTTTTTCCCTTCTGTCATTAATTTCCAGTTCCAGTTTTCAGGAGAAATCTCTAGGAGTTTGCCATTTTGCAGATGCCTCAAAGCCTCTCAGGTCTTGCACGCATTACGTTTCTTTAATTTATTGTAGCCCCTATCCCTCAGAGGCAGGTAGAGTGCCAGGAACAGGGAATGATGCCAGCAGAAGGTAACCAAAGCACCTCAGCTCTTTCTTCAATTCAAAAGGGTGGCTTTAGTGAAAGGAATGGTTGCATCAGCAAGCAGAGCCTCCTTGCACTGCAAAGGCAGGGCACCGAGCATGAGCCAATTCTCAGTGACAAAAGATTCAAGTGGTGGTTGAAGAGACACATCCCATAAGGGTCAGTGAAGGAGCAGGAGACCAAGTGCTCCACATTCACTGAGGGGCCTTTTCCAGATAGCAGGATGCTCACTTACTATGCAGCTTAGACATTTCACTTTGGTTTCCCTGCTTCCTTGAGGCCAAATACCAACAATGAGACAGAATCAAAGTCACTTGTGATTTTCACCTCCTTCCTTCATAAGGTTAGCTGGAAGTTGTGCTGTGCCAGCTCAGACTGGCACTATGCAGCTAGAGATTTTACCTGCATTAGGCAGCTTCAGCTGTACTGTACCTGGCAACAGACTGCATGACCTTTGAAGAGGTATCTTTCAGGGTATCCTTCAGGTTATCCTTCAAATTGCTGAAGAGTCTCCCTGCTCCTCCTTTGACCATATCTAGCAAGCCTCCCCCATAGCTGGACTCCATGTCTGGTGATGAGGCACCTTCAAGGACAACAAAACCAAAGCCAACATCATTTATTTGCAACAAACCTACTGCTCTGTCCAGACCAGACGTATTTACATGTGCTGCTGCATGCCAAGCATAGGGCAAACAAGTTTTACTTATTAAAGTCATGATATTCCAGAGATGAGAGATGGCCCATTCTTGCCAGATGTGCTCAGAAACCACCATAACTCTCAGCATTGCATGTGTGTTGACTATTTAGTATCAGGATAGTATGGACAACCACCACACATCTCCCATGCCCCTCAATCCAACCAAAGGCAAGACCAGTTCTGCACACAGCTAGTTTGCTGATCATAACCAAGACCAAACCAACAACCACCTCCACAGGGGAAAGAAAAAGGCACTAGAATATATGACAGCTCTTCAGTGTCACCATCACATCTGCCGTTTGACTGCAGCTAGATGACTGAACGTTGTCTTATGACTATCCATTGCTGTGGCTGTAAGAGAAGTCATTAGAGGAATTTTAGGTTACTTAAGAGCTCAGTTAGATTTGCTCGAGTAGGAGATAATCAAAGTTTGGGGTTTGGCACGAAAAGGAAGTTCAGGAATTAAATACTCCAGCGGAGAACCAGACCCTTGGTACAGGACTCAGGGAATTGCTAAGGCTAAAGCAGAATAGAGCTGACCTCCTTGATAAGCTTTTCTTCCACAGCTTGAAGCGACACAAAGTCAATAGGGGACTAACACAGACCAAGAGCCATTTGAAGTGTTCTTTTGGTGGGCTGTGATATGGCCTTACACCTCAGATATTTGCATTTTGCAATGAGAATAACTATTCCACTATCTTAACCAAGAACTGATTTTTGCAGGCTCCCATGTTACAGCAGTGCTGTGTTAATAGCACCGTTCTTTGAACAGTACAAGTACAATAAATTGGATGTAGACTTCAGTAAACGTGATTTTGTTTTAAAGCAGAGAACCAGTTTATCTGGTAAAACACTATTTTAACTGCTGATTAGCTACAAATTAAGCTCCTGACTACTTAAAAATGGTTTTCTATTCACTGGGCCTCAACTATTTTGATCTTAGCAAACTTTAACTACTAAATGTATAATTACTTTAATTATACATTTGTTACCTCATGATGCGAATCTGTCTGGAGACCTAGATCCTATAGCACAGCAAATGAAGCAGCAAGCAAGGTATGTAAAAGCATGCCACGCTCTTGGGTAGCCCCGTAACTGAGGTGGTATCTACTAAGAGTTGCCTTTCCCAGAGCACCCAGAAAGTCCAAGAACATTTGTCCCACTGTAGAGCCAAGAAACAGCTGCTTTGGAAAAGGAACATGTTGGTCATTATTACTCAGTCTGGTACCCAGAAATAGGGAAGATTTAGGATGGTTAAAGCAGGCTGGGGCATTGCCAGTGCTTGTTATATATTTTATAAAGAGACCTTACAGCTACTGCTTCTCTGGCTTTACAGCACGTCCCTAAGAGGTGTTAGATACATGCTACTGAAGTATCACTCACATAATCATCACTATCAGAAGCAATATTTTAGAGGCATTCAAACTATTAAGAAACAGGTTGGACACAGGGGCTTGGAACAACCTGCTCTAGTGGAAGGTGTCCCGTGGCAGGGGTTGGAGCTGGAGGAGCTTTAAGGTCCCTTCCCACACAAACCAGGCTGGGACTCTGTGATGCTCGGAAAAAAGCTCCAGCTAGAAAAGCTCCCACTGATTTACTCTGTCGATTACCAAACCCATTTAAATGGCATTCACTCTTCCAAACCCAGAGTGAGCTATCAATAAATATAATATACAACTTTCAACTGGAGACTATTAGTAAAGTGATGCTATTTATTCCCCTATGCACAGAGGGTGCTTAATGCACTCTGATGTGGTCATGCACGTGATGAGTGTGCTAGAGCAGTAAAATTAGAGGCCATCTCCTCTCCCCTGCACTCTGCCAGCTTCAGAACAAATGATGCCTTCTCAAGGCACAGGAATATTTCTTTTGCCAAACCACTTGTAAGTATCTACTTCAAGTATGATTAAAAAAATGAGAAAGACAGAGAAAATCAAAGTGGCTTCCAAGTATGGAATCAGTGTTTGACCTCTCTTCAATAACTTTGTTTTCATATTACTCTGTGCTAGAAAAACCGGGGTGGAATGAGGAGGTTTTGTTCAGAAGGTACTTTCAGTTCTGTAGGTCAACTTTGAAAAGAAAGGAAGGCAGAAAGGTGGTGACTTGGAACAGGGAAAGGGGGACAAAAGGATCGGGGGACCAATGGCACTAGGCAAGTTTTTACAGTTGGAAATGCTACAGGACAGCATCAGAGAGGCTTCAAGAGTAAGTAAAATTTAGACTCTTCAGAAATCAACCCTAAGAGGGGAGGAAATAGCGAGGAGGAGAAACACAGAATGAGAATTTCACTGTATTTCTAGAAGCAGCAGCAATTAATTCCAAGCTTACTACGTACACTAAACCAGAGAAAGGAGGGCTAATGAAGAAACACAAGCTGGTGCTACTAAGCCAAGAGCACAAACATAGTATTTAGGATTTAACACGAGATAGGTATTAGTTAGCTGTTGTGGAAGCTTACAATGCAGCAGCACTTGGTACTCTACCAGGTGCAGAGATTTGCATGGGTATCTTTTAGTTATAGAATGAGAGCAGCATCCTCGGTGCTGACAAAGTCTTTCCCAGTTACTAGGAATGGTATTATCTTCACAAACTGTTCACAGCAGAACAAAATAAATACATTCAAAGGTTCCTTTGCTAGTCAGCATCTCCTACAGAGCCTAGTGATGCAGAAAGGGTTAATGCATTAACACACGAACCTAACAGTATGTACAGAAACGCACAAGAACAGCCCAAAACAGGTTTGATTAAAAAGAAAATGTAGCCTGGCCCTGTGTTTTTCTGATGAATGAAACATTCCTGTGCTAAGTCCCTCTTGCAAATGGAGACTTTCAGGACTCCTGCAGACCTTTCCAAAGGACTGTGGTTCCCTAGACTATGTGTGACAGCCACCAGGACAGGGAGGCTGAGCATCCCACAGGTCTTCTGTGGAAACCAGCCACTTGGCCAGGCATCACCCACCACCACCACCACTGCACATCCATGAAGCTCTCTGAGACAGCCATCCTCATACGTTTGCTCTTATGGAGCACAGAAGTCCTGAGAAAAGAGTTGAGTTTTCCTCAAGCACACTGGTCAGCCCACACAGGACTATGACCTATTCTGTTGTAGAAGAAGGACCAAGGACATTCACTGAGTCCAGAGGGATGAGCCAGTCACTGCTCCCTGTCGGAGCCCAGCAGGAAGGAGGTTCACGTTTCACCATGCAGATAAGGTGATCACCACTGCCTTGGTCAGGATATTGAGTTAGTGGTGTAATAGCACTTCTCTGCTCAGAAGGATCTTCCTACCAGAGGTGGGTGGTAAACCCAAAGGAGAGAAACAGTCCTTCATCTTCACACAAAGGCAAAAGGCACAGGACACCCCGTCCCTTCCCTCCATCCCACCAGGAACTGCATCCAATGTGCCCATTCACTTGTCCTGCAGCCAAAACCACAATTAACCCCCACAGACCCCACAAGAGTCCCAGAAGCATCTTCTGACACAGCAGAAACAGGAGCTCACAAGCTTGACCGCACAGAAATAGCCTGCTGCAAGTTAGCAATGCAGGAGCCTGCCATATGGCTCCGCTCCCCGTCCTTTGAATAATTACCCTGTGCAATGTTATCAATGCAGGAGCCTGCCATATGGCTCGGATCCCAGTTCTTGGCATGTTGACACACAGCTGACATGGGTTGGAGTTGCTGTCTTGTAGTCTTGTTACGGAGAACTAGCCTCTATGAGATGCATCTTGCTCCGTACAGAGCAAGAACTCTTTGTTAACCCAGTTATTGGATATTCCCCAAAAGGCTCAGTACACTTCAGAGACGAGCTTCTGACCTGTATTTGTAGCACAGGTTTCAGAGGGATCACTTGCTAACAGCAGCCTTTTCATTTCCTAATAAAGGAACTTCTAATGTAGTGGTTTTACTGCTGCCTGAGATGCAAGGGACAGCTCTTCCTCAGTAGCTCTGTAGGTGATGGCAATGACAATATCACTGAAGCACTTCAAATCAATGGGGCAGTGTGGAAGAGACAACTTCATCCACTCAGTTGAAAAGGGAAGTTTGTATTTGTTCTGGCTGAAGATACTTGCTCTGAGCTAATGCTCACTCTGAGCAGGGGCTACTTTGTGTTCAGGATAAACCTCCAGCAGTCACCAAATACAGTGACAACCTGCTGCATCTCCTTACAAACACTAATATATGTCATATAGTAGAGTTCTTATCACAGTCCTTTCTCACTATCAGCCCTGTACAGGAAGGGGTGAGCAAAGCTCCTCTGCCTGATGCCCCTCCGTGACCTGCTCAACAATGGCACAGGAGTTACTCCAGAGTGTCATGAACTCCCCTTGCTGCAGTCCCACAAGCAATGATCGTGCTCAGTCTCAAAAGCAAAGACACTTAAACCAGCTTTAAAGACTGAGTTTTGGGGCCAAAAATGGGCAAATAAAACTGGTGTGACCCTGCATGATGGCGGATGCTTCACGACCAGCCACCATCTCCTGCAGCCAGGGGACAATGGGAGGACCAGCACCAGAGGATTCCACCTACCACCAGCTGATGGAAGATGCTCACTGGTCAGAACAAGCAAGAAATACCTGATTTGGAAGCTGAGGACATTTGGAAGATGAGCACATTGTGGTTCTCATCTGCCTGGGAGGTCCCTGAGCACCAGCCTCCCTCAGGCAACCCACAAACCCTCCAAACCACAGGCCATGAATTCCAGCTCCCCAGGTAATTAAGGGGGAAATGAGCCGACATTTAAAAGGCATTTAAGACCGTGTCAGTCTGCAGATTTATGCTGATGAAGCAATATTTAGCTTGAGAGCAGGGAGGTGAAAGCAAGACGTCTAGAAACTGAAGTGCTGCATTTCATAGGTTACTTATCAAGAGTAAACAGACCTTTTTTGCCTGTAAAGGGCAGACAAAAAGCAGACATGAAGCCATAAGAAAGGAAGCGGGTTTACCTCAGTCTGCCCAGACTATATGTAACAGTATCTTCCATGTCAAGTCGTATTTTTCTTTCCTCAGAGAGCTACTGCCTGTGTTTTCTGTAGCGATGGAATGAGGAAAGAACTAAACCTTCCCTGCTCCTCACCATGGTTCTCATCTAGAATAGCATTAAAGCCTTCACGTTCCACCCTCCCAAAAAGAGGTTACTTTGGGAGTATTAAATGCTCCTCTGTATTCCCTTTCTATGGTACCAAGAGAGCCTGACACAATGATGAGAAAAAAACTTGTTAGTTGCTGCGTACGTGTCCCAAATTCCACATTTCTGGAAGGTTTTTGCCACTTGCTGCAGCCTTTTCCCTCCCCACAAAGTATTTGGAGGGGGGAAGGGTTGTTTGCTTGCCTTTTCCCCCCTAGACCATTACCAGGGCACGTCATGAAAGGGGAGCAAGGGAGCCTTTGTAGAAATGGCCTTTTAAAGGTCCCCGATCTGAAAGAAGTTGAGCCATTGTTGTTGTGGCTTCGGCAACAAAGCCTCAATTGTTTTTAAGGAACACTCAGCAAAAAGTGATACTATTTGTGCTGCTGCCTCCCCCAGCACCCCGCAGCCCGCGGAGGAGCAGCCACAGCTCACGTTCCTCCTGCAGGCAGCGATCCCAGCAGAGCCTCGGTAACACAGGACGTGATTTCACATCAGCATTAAGGGATATAGAGCCAGGCTGCTGTGGCCCCATCATCACAGAATGGTTTGGGTGGAAGGGACCTTAAAGTTCATCCAGTTCCAACCCCTGCCATGGGCAGCCTTCCACTGGACCAGGTTGCTCATTGTATTTACGGGCTTTACCTCATCATTGCAGAGCCCATGCAGCATGTGAAGGGGAGGAGGAGCAGGCCTGGTGCAGGAGCTCCTGCCACAACATTGTTAGAACATCCTCATATAGGTACCTCACGTATGGAGGGGAATATGTGTGTAAAAAATGGCCAGACAACCAAACAGACCCAGGCAGAGCAGAGTCCCCGCATCCCTGGGCACCCTTGGCATCTGCAGGTACCCTCAGCATTCCCAGCTCCTGCCGTTCCCCACACCGAGTCTTTCTTCCATGCTCAGCACTTCGTCTTTCAGGGGATCACAAAGCAATTTGCAGACATTACTGGAAGGGTTTAAGCTCCCCTTTCAAGGGGGGGTGGTTGGTGTTTCTAAATGAACATCTCTGGGCAGGTGGCTCCTTTATATCCAGTGATAATCGATAGCCTTTAGATCCAAGTGCTTTGTCAGCTACACTTGAAGAACACAATCTCAGCACCCTAAAGCCCAGTCCTCCCTAACCTTCCTGCACATTTCTCTCTTCTGGACAGCTGAGCTTTATCACATTTAAGCAACTCTCTAAAACATCTATGCTATTACATGCACTTACATCCTCTCTTACATCAGACATAGCCCATGTGTCATAATTACATCAACTTTTTAATAGGCACTGAGCAGTGGTTTAAAATGGGGCTGGGAAGAAATCAGGAGCAACAGAGGCAGCTGAAACAGGGATAAAGGGGAATTTGGAGGGAAGAAGAGTGCCTCTACCTGCAAAAATTACTTGGCGAGTTGCTCAGACTCACAAAGACCCTGAAAACTGATTATTTTCCTAATCTTTTTTGCTACCAGTCTCATCTGTCCCCTCTTCCACCACTGTCCCAGATTCCTGGTAAATTCCCCACAAGGCTGAAAGCACAGCAATCTTAAGGTGTTATTCTGTAAAAATAAACAGCAAAACATGTGCAGAGTAGAGCTGCAGGACAACAACAGCAGAACAGGCTCTAACACTTGGCAACACCATCACCGAGACCCCCAACACCAGGTTTCACTGATCCTGATGCCTCAAAACACATAGTGGAGGCAGGCAAGCAGAAGGCTGCTTTAGCAAGTGTAATCCCCAGGAAAAGAGGTTAAAGCCCCTGGGAATGACTTCGGGGTGGCCAAAGGGAAGTTTCAGAGCAGGCTATGAAGATGTTTGGGCTCTCTAAGGGCACAGGGAGGCAGGAGATGCACTATGAGCCATGGAGCCTAATTCAAGATAAGGGCTTACCAGATCACAAGTCTCCCCTCAGAACACAGCCAGCTCCAACACAGGGGTAAAGCCAGAATCTTTCAGTGTTCAGAATAGACCCATCAAAGACAACTCGAGCATTAAGAGATCTTTCAATAATTCATTCAAGTGAGTGAGAAGTTGAGGCTTTTTTGTTGTTGTTTGGGGTTTGAAACTGCAACTTTCCAGCTGGCACTGCACCTATCCAGGCCTTCTGCCTGGAACAGACAGAAACTGCCTCAACATTCTAAGACGCATTACTACCTGCCCAAGAGCTTCCTGGCAGCGTTACCTCTAACAGGTAAAGTGCCCTTCTCACCGCCAAAAGCTATGAGCATCCTTTTCAGCTGAAGTCAGGCTGAAATAAAGCCATGATAAGCTGACAAGGTGCTCAGATAGTACAGACTCTAGGGGAGGGAGAGGCAACAGGATGAACGGAGAAGCTCCTAATGGAGACGCTTTGAAAAGGAACAGATTTGGTTTCACATCTTAAGGAATCACTGCACAGGGAGATTTCTGTGTGTTTCTGTTGCTTTTGGACAATGCATGTCCCACCAGAAGCCACGGTCCCTTTCTGTGTGCGGGCTGGGACAGGGTCCCTCACCTCCCTTGGGAGGCACTGGAGCCACCGGCACCACGTTAGCACTGTAGGGTAGAGAAGCCCAAGAACTTCTTTTTGTGCTTTCCTGTAATAAAATGCTAGAACTAATATTGTATGAGCCCAAGGCTTTTTATTTGAAGGTTCATTTGAGACTGTCCAAATGTAGGCTTCATGGGAATGTGAAGAATTAAGCTATTTCTGCTTTTTCCTGAGAAATAGTAGGTAAAGAACGCTGCTTGCACCACCAACTAGGCAATATGGAGGATTTCCATGAAGAAGGGGGTTTGTTTCCTTGTTTAGAAGAGCATTGATGCTGGGGGAGGGGGAATGACCCCCCGATAATGTGCTAAATTTGTTTCATTTGTTCTGTATTTCCCCTTATGAAGCTCGTCCTGCAGTGAACAAAACACGCGTGAGGCTGGGATACTGAACTCCCAGCACAACCCATGAAATTGGCCTTTGAAGTTGATTGCCATTCTCTCTGCTTCTCCTCCCTGTCAAAACAACAAGAAAAGAAAAGCACTACTGCCAGCCCCAAACCATTCAAGTGTCCAAAACACCCAACCAAACAAAAGAGTTATTAAACCCAACCTCCCCATTTGAAAACGCAGCTAGAAGAGAATACAAGACAACATTGTCAGCGGCGGTCTTTGTCCCCGTGCCAGTGACATGGAGATGTCTCTCTTCTGACTCAGTGAAAAGGAATTGCCAGAGTACAAGAGATTATGTTTGCAAGTGTACAACAGTTCAAGAAACCCCAGCTTCAACACTTGCTATTTATTTAAAGCGCTTTTCTTTTGGGGTTACTCTGCCCAAGGAAGCACGTCGCACAGGCAAGCCTGTCCTCTGAGTGTTTGAAAGCTATTTTGTAGATTGGCTCATTTATAAACACCATGAAAGAGCACAGAAAGAAGGGTTTTTTCCTTTTCTAACATGTATCCTTGCTATTACTCTTCTATCTTATTTCCTAGAACCTCTTCTTCTTTTAATGCTCAGCCAACTGCTAAGAAAACATTATTGAATGCCACAGCAAAAACCTAAATAAATTGCTTCTTCACTGCCTGCTCCTCATCTTGTGAGCACTTAACACTAAAGAGACCAATTTGTTTTTTGAACTCACAATGGTTTGTGTCCTGACAGCTTAAGCTCAAGTCTCCCCTTATCTCTCTTTCTCTCCACCCTCGAACTTCCAGCCCCAAGTCCAGCACGGCTTCTGGCAGAATAGGCAGGTAGAAGTAATGTATAGGACCCATTAGAGTTATGTGCTATGATCACATTACTGTATTGCATCTAGCATATTCCACAGAAGCTGCTTTAAACACTACATCAGGAGCTGAACATTCAGCAGTTAAGGGCATGTGCTAAAGTTGCACAGAGCTCACCCGAGGCACCACAGAATCCTAGAATCCCAGACTGGTTTGTGTTGGAAGGGACCTTAAAGCTCCTCCAGCTCCAACCCCTGCCATGGGCAGGGACACCTTCCACTAGAGCAGGTTGCTCCAAGCCCCTGTGTCCAACCTGGCCTTGAGCACTGCCAGGGATGGGGCAGCCACAGCTTCTCTGGGCACCCTGTGCCAGCGCCTCAGCACCCTCACAGGGAAGAGCTTCTGCCTAATGTCTAATCTAAATCTACAGGTAAGCATGAACCTGTATGAACAGAAGACACTGTGAAACACAATCTGAGATTTAAACCATACATGGACCAATATTTCATTCTGACTGGTTCAATTCTGTCGAAGTTTAGAGCAGCAAAAGGCCAGGTCATCACACCAGCAGCATCAGACACCAGCAGTAAACTCATACAGCCACCCTACCTGAAATAGTTTCTGCTCTTGGCTCCTTTGAGCTAAACCCAAGCCTAGCAGCGAGGTGCTCAAATCACTGTGGGCAGGTTTCCATTTATGCTGCCTGTGAGCACACAGGTACCCCAGGCTATATAATTTGAGCAACCTAAATCATCACTACTTCACTTTAAGAGCCCGTGTTAGTGCTCCTCTGCATGCCATAGGTGATGGTGGCAGGAGAATTTTCAAACAAACTGAACCAAGAAGCTTTTACCAGTCCCAGAGACCTTGAAAATCTGATTTTCCCAGGCTCAGTCACTGGACACAGCCTGGCCAGACCCTTCACCCCAGTGCCAGCACCCCGAGCACCCTGCCATAGAGCCCCTCTGTACCACCATCTCCCTTCCAGCCCCGATCAGATCCTGCCTTCCAACAGCACCCCCTTCCCACATACATGGTGATCCTGGTTCCCAGCTTTTGTTTCCTTTTTCTTTCAAGATTAAACAACACCAGTCCACGAAAATATTAAGCCAATAACTGTAAGTACTTGGAAGTTACAACAAAGCTGTAACCACCGATTATTTTCATTGCAAGAAGCTTGCAAACCCACACTAAGAGATGATACTGTAACATCTAATACTTTAGTTAGTTTAAAGAAAATTAATAGATAAACTCAACAGGGGCCCAACTTTCTCAGCTCCTATGAGTTAGTGTCATTGCAGCAATAGCAAAAACAGCCACGCTAGCTAAACTGACAGCAATTTGCCCTAGAATTGCCAGCACTTTGCCTGCAGCACAAATCCTCACCCGTCTAACTTCTGTAATTGCTTCGTCCACAGGCACATCTTGCAGAGAGCAAAGGCCATTTTTCTATGCCCAGAGAGCCTTGCCCTAGTGCAGATGAAACTTAATACGTGGGAGAGAAAAGGAAGGTTTGATTCTCCAACTATTTAACTTAATTGAAGATGCTATTTAACTGCACTGAGGCAGACAAACCACAGCACTGCACTCACAGCCCGCTGCACCCAGTGCCCCGCATTGCCTGGTGACACCGAGTTGTACCTCAGGACAGCTTCACTCCTCAGCTCCAAAGAGCCATTTCAAACACTCAGGCAGCTGCTGGTTGCACCACATGAGAAGCCATTATTTAAAACCAGAAAACAAAGGAAAAACAGAAACAAGAGGGAGGTCAAGTGTGTGGGAAGCACATAACAAGCTCTGATGTGGCCAGGGCACCTCAAGGGCTTCACCTTCAGGGTTTGCCACCTAATGACAGAGACAAGAGGCTCCCCTGCCCCACCAAAACCCAGCAGCTCACCTCCCTTGCACTGTCATGAACTCATCTCACCCTTCTTCCCAGGGAACTCGGGCCTCTTTTCCCAGCTGATGGGCTTGCCCACTGCCTATCTTTGCAATTTAGACTTTGGCATCATTAGTGGGAAAAGTCTGAAGTATTCATACCATGAACATATTCTCTATTTGAAAAAAACAAAGCCCGGAGGGTGGGTAGTGTTTTTTCCTTGCTCCTATTAAGCCAAAGCCCCAGTCACTTGATTTTCTGTCTCTCTCTCACACTGATTCCCCATTCCCCCCATAACGATCCATCCTCCCACTGCATTAAAGATAAATCATGTCCATGATTCATGAGCAGTTCCAACTACCAAAGCACCAGAAATCACAAGCACACCTGAGGGGTGCATTGGGTTCCTTAAGCTTTCATAATTTCACACTTGACAAAGAAAAGCGCTTTTGTTATGAACTGATTAAAATTAGGCATTTATCAGCATAAAGTGTTCAAATGAACGAGGCAGATACAGTATGGAGCTCAGGTTTAGAACAGAGCATCGCACTCAATACACCTGGTTTTAATTTCATGTGAAGATTTAGAATCACCCACCAAAAAGCCCTTATAAAACAGATGAAACATTAATAAACCTATAAATTTGATTCAAAAGCCATATTAAGGCCTGAGGTTTGATGCTGCTTAAGTATCAGGTGTGTCATGTGTAGCGCCTGTAAAATTTAGGTAATGAGAGTACCAAAGTGAGTTAAATGAAGCAAACTCTTGAATGACAAATCTCTCCACCATTACCTTCCAAATCTCAGGGACAGCCCTTGATCAAGCCCATAAGGTTAAGGGGAGAACACCCTAGAAACTGATAGAGGCACTAACACAATTAATGCTGTGGGATGTCTTGATAGTTAGAGCTGAATATTGCACAAAGCCCCTAAATGAAAGTATTTTCTAGTTATCCGTGAGCTCATCAGGGAGCGGACTGGCTTGAGGAAACCAAACAGAGCAATTGCAACAGCAATGCTCAAACAATGCGCTGAGCTGGTGCTAGACAAAAGCTGTGACTTCACATGAGTTGCAGCACGCTCCCACACCGTCTGGATGCCAGCACCATCTCCCACCACACTGACACCTTTGGTTCTTAAAGTTCTAGGGAACTCATCCAGGTAATAGCTTTAATGATAGATATTAAGCTGACCGCAATATGTAACCATCTCAGCAGATGCCAGTATGAGAATCCAAATAACTGTAACACAGCAGCCTGCTGTGGGTAGGAATCTACTGACACATACTATGATTACAAGCAATTGTAGCAGAGATCTCACAGCAGTAAATTCAAATGTGTTTCTAAAGTGCAGGAGTAAAACAAGTTAAAAAACAAAGCCAAGCCTCAAAAGAACTCTTGAAAGCAAATTCAGATGACAAGGAGGGGGAAGAGGAAAACACAATTCTTATTACAGCAGAGCAAACGTGAAAACAAAATCAAGGCAAGAATCTCCCTCTCCAAGTCCAGATAGAGGTGATTAGGGGATTTTTTTCCCCCTTGAGAAAAAGGTTGTTTTAAGGTCAAAAACTTAAACCTTAAGGTTAAAACCTTAAAACAAAGGTGATATATTTTAAGTGCTGAGTGCCCTGGGCTCACCCCTTTCTTTCATGGAACAGTACAGGTATGCTGCAAGATCACCCCACTATAAAAGGCAGACATCAAATGGAGTCCCCCACAACCAGTCAGGGTATCTCCTTGCACAGGTTTGTGCTTTGGAAGTTCTCCACAGAGGCTGTAGATGTTCATAATGGTGGGCACATGTAACCAACCAGAACCAGTTGGTTTGGAGAGGTCGCTTAAAAGCCATCAGATGAGCACTCTCGATTACTGGTTATCCAGGCAAATTTGAGCCTGTGATTTAGAGGTGGAGAGCTCTCTATCCCATTACCAGTCATAAAGACCATCTGGTCTCCTACTCCCCGATTAAAAATGGTGCATGCAGAGTGCATCATCTATCACAATTAATCCAATTCAGTTTGG
>NW_009942426.1:0-17181 GCF_000696875.1 Nestor notabilis | reverse complement strand
TATTCTATGATTCTATGATTCTATGATGATTTTTATATGGAAGGAAAATGCTGGTAACGTGGAATGAAAAAGGTTGCAAGATCCCAGTGTTTTCTGTTTCTTCTTTTATGGCTTGGTGAAATGCATTCAGTGAGGAACTGCACATTGTATGCTGGGGTGAAGCACCCCCCAGCACATCTTTGCTGCAGTTCTGCCCTTCCTATAAGAAACACCAGACCGTTGCACTGCCTGAAGAAAGGGCAAGCCTAGGAAGGAAATCTTAATGTTTGTCTGATAATGATTCACCTGTGAAAAAAATCAGTTCTTTCTGTAACAGAATATGTTCTTCCAAAACTGGAAGTCTGGAATGCTCTACTATGCCAATGCTTCATTTATCCAATGGCAACCATCAAAGACATTTATAAGGCAGCACAAATCATCTGGCCCATCTCAGTTGTTTACTTTCAGCATTGCCATCCCCAGCTGTCTCCCCTCTGTCATAAGCTTTGTTTCCAATGCTGTGGATAAAGGTTTTAAAGACTAATCTAAATCTGAAGCATTCTCATTTCACTGGAGGATTTCTAAGTTTTTCATATCTTCTCAGACCAGGAGGGGAAAATCATCTGTGTGAAAAGGACGAGTTCTCTCTAAGTGAGTGAAAATTCCTGAGAGCATGTTTTAAGCTGTTACATTCTTGCTACAGTTCCCTGAAGGTGTACCCAATATTCAGAATTTTTTCAAAATCAGTGGTAGGGTTTTCTTGATCATTCACTTCCACTTCTCACAGGGCAGAACCATTCTGACAGGGAAAATCATGACCTGTGTTTATATAGTCTAATAGGAAATGTCAAAATAGTCACTAGCCAGTCAGTCATCTGTCTCTCATTTTCCAAAACATTTTATAACCCTTTGTAGACTTGTACAGATCAGACAGATATGGCTCAAGATATGGATGACTGAGACTATTAGGTATTGACAATGAATACCTTCTTTGCCTCATTATGAAACAGAAGTAAAAGTGCAGGGCAGGAAGACTACTAGACATGAATAGACATTTCTGAGTCCTTAATATGTCATGAAACATGAGTCTCCTTGATCTTTACCTAATGTAACACTCTGAACAGCTCATACATCTCAGTTGCCCAGAGGTGCTAAACAGTTTTAAAGTGTAATTTTGTTCTGCTGTATTGATGACCTCTCTGTTCTCTCAGGTATTGTTTCAAAATTTCTCTGCCACTCTGTAAGAGATATTTCCAATTGCCTAGAAGAGTGCTACCTTTCTATCCTGAATTTCCCAGATAGACACCTACTTGCATGTGGTTTGCAGCAAGAAGCAGCATCTGTCATTCTTTGCATGTGCTCTCCATGTTTGAGAACAGGATGTGTGTCCAGAGGATCCAAGATACGCTCACTGTGTTAGCAGATGATACAGGAATACCAGGATGGTCTTGTGCACACGCTATGTGTGTAGTCTGGGTTTTCATATACCCAAAGCTTAGTTCAGAAGAATTTCTGAACACTGAATGAGGACAGTGTTTTGTACCATTTGCATTTTTGCAGTATTGGGGAAAGAGAAATTCAGATATATTTTTCTTTGAACTGTGCTGAAGATTGTGACTGGCCAAGTCCTTTATTTCTCTTCATGTCAGATGTGACTCAAAAGCAAGAATATTGCTTATCAGGTTAAGGAAATGGGAGAAAGACACAACAAAATTTTACCAGAAAATGACTAAGATATCCTTATTCTGTTAGTAAAAATTGTCACAGTTATGCAAAAGTTTAGCAAATCACTGCAATTATGCAACACAGACCTAAATAAGGAATCAGTTTTATAACCAGTTCATGGAAAAATCCAGCAGATTTTTCCTGTGCACAAAGAAGAGGCCTTTACTTTGAAGCAGAATAACCTCTTGTTTATATTGAAAGATAACCTTTTGTTCATATTGAAAGAAGAAAACAGTCCTCTTTTGAAAATTTTAAAGTCCCTTCGATAGAAGGAATTGCTCTAGACTAAGGCAGTAAAATACTTTTGAACACAATAAAGTCTAAAAACAGCCCATTGCCACATCTTTTTTTCCAAGCTCTAATTGCCTATGTGCATGCAGCCAGAAGTCCTCTCTACAAGAATACACAACCTCTTGTCCCCAAAATCTGTGGTCCAAAAACTGTTCAAGTCCAAAAGTCTCCCCATTTGCTTTCGAAGACAAGAATATTGACAAAACCAAAACAAGAACAATAAAAGTGAAGGTTCTGTGAGGAATTAGACCAAGAATGCAGATTGCGCACAGTGTGTTATCTCTGAACAGAATTCATATTCTGTCTGAAATGATGGAGAGACATAGTGAGATAAGGAGCACCAGTCCTGCTTTTATGTTCCACCTGTATCCACAGTTTCATCTGGATGCATAATCTATGAGTACTTTTAAGTCCAAGATCAAAGGTTCCCTCTCCATCTCAGTTTGCAGAGAACATGCCTACACTGTATAATGATTCCTTAGGGTAAATTATTTATATATATAATATCATGTAAACTGATAGGATTGGGCACAGTCTCCGCATCACTTAGGCTGTGCTATGACAAGTAACACCTGTTCTTGAATTTTTGACCCTCTGCTGCTGGGGAAACCACCGTCTTATTCTTCCAAGGAGGAAAGAATTAGATCCTTCTAGACACTGAAAGAACTCCAAGTGCTAACAGGCTGATTTCCTTGGTGTACTGAGCAAAGAATAATAATTTTTTTTTAAGGCACAAGTATTGATAGCTACTGATAGATCTCTTTAGCACTATATCTAAACTTCCTTCTAAAGCCAATGGAGAGATGTTGACTTCTGTAACTTGAATTAAGTCTTTAGTTTAGCCTTATATAAAATGGACTGAGTTCTTAATTTTGAAAAATGCCACTAGAACCAATGAAGGAAAAGCATATATCACGTGCTGCAGATTTTGTTTAAGCTCATTCTGCACTGAAATTTCTGAGAATGAAATACTGGCAAAATCACTGTAAATCACAGTTTGATTATTTAGGGCGCAGAATTTTGTGCATCTTCAGACAGAAACAGCTGAAGATTCATGGTCACAGTACTACTGACTACACAATCTGAGACCCCATCTGATTTTATTTTTTCTTTATCCTAACCCTAACAAGCAGGCTAGAAAACTACTCACGCACATTTTCAAGTTCTGCAGTGATGATCATCACCACTACTGTTAGAGAATCCGTTTCAATGACTTGAATAAGGTAATTTCAAATGCTTAATTTTCACACAGATCAGGAAAAGAAAAGAAAACAGATATAGATGTATCTGCCATAAATTCATTATGCATAAAGACAATTTGTCTTCCTCCTTTGTTGATTTTCCATCTGTTTTTCCAAAGTATAGTAATGGAGCTAGAGCGTGAGTGAAATAAAACATCCTGTCCTATGTATGAGTACATAAGGAAATGAATAATGAATTTAAATGTTGGACTTGAAGATCTTAAAGGTCTTTTCTAACTTAGTTGATTCTATGATTCTATCAATTTGAGAGAACTATCAACTTACAACAGAGCATCATGGACTATCTCATTCAAGGACTGTTGAAAAGTTGGATAGATCAGTGCAGAAAGTTAAAAACTAAGATGAACAACCAAAGACCAAAGATCTTCCCCAGAAAAGAGAATGCATATTCTTTATTAATCCATCCCAATGCCCCAGCTGCTGCTGTTGCACAATGTGCTGGTTTTGGCTGGGGTAATTTTCTCCACAGTAGCTACTATAGGCTATGTTTTGGATTTGTGCTGGGAACAGTGTTGATCATACAGAGATGTTTAACTTATTCCTAAGCAGTGCTTACACAGTCTTTTCGGCTTCTCACACCACTCCACCAGCAGTAGGGTGGAGGTGCAGAAGTACCTGTGGTCACAGCTGACCCCAACTGACCCAAGGGATATTCCACACCATGTGGCACGATGCTCAGCATATAAAGCAGGAGAAGAAGCAGGATGGGGTGGACATTCGGAGTGATGCCATTTGTCTTCCCAAGTAACCATTATCTGTGACAGAGCCCTGCTTTCCTGGAGATGGCTGAACACCTGCTTGCCAATGGGAAGTGGTGAATGAATTTCTTGTTTTGCTTTGCTTGCATGCATGGTTTTTGCTTTATTTATTAAACTGTCTTTATATTAACCCATGAGATTTCTCACTTTTACTCTTCTGATTCTCTCCCCCATCCCACTGGGAAGGAGTTAGAGAACAGCTGTGTGGTGCTTAGTTGCTGGCTGGGGTTAAACCATCACACATAGTCAGGAGATTAGGTAACAGCGCAAACGGGCAAAAACTCCCATTTTCATTAATGTTTTGGTAAGGTTGTCAACAATATCCTTAGTTCTTTCCAAATGTAATTTATCTTTGGCCTTTCTTCATGTTGTGGTTTAAACCCAGCTGGTAACTAAGTACCACGCAGCTGCTCGCTCACCCCTCCTTTGTCCCTCCTCCACTGGGCAGGATGGGGAGGAGAATTGAAAGAATGTAAAACCCATGGGTTGAGGTACTACTAAAGGGAGAGAATATAGAACTAAAAATAGGAAGTGATAAAAGAAGAAAATAAACAGCAGTGATTCACAGTACAATTGGTCACTGCCTGCTGACTGATACCCAGCCCAACCTGAGCGGTGATCAGCTCCTCCCAGCCCCCAGTTTCTATACTGGGCATGACATGCTGTGGTATGGAATATCCCTTTGGCTAGTTTGGGTCAGGTGTCCTGTCTCTGCTCCCTCCTGGCTTCTTGTGCCCCTCCTCACTGGCAGAACATGAGAGATCGAAAAGTCCTTGACCAATGCTACTTAGCAACAACCAAAATATGAGTGCGTTATCAGCATTATTCTCAGACTAAAGCAAAAACACATCACTGCACCAGCTACTAAGAAGAAAGTTAACTCTATCCCAGATGAAACCAGGACACTCCATAATAATATTTTTTGACAAAGTCATGTCTTCTTTCAGTGTTTAATATTATTTTCAGGATAAAGTCCTTTGGAAAGGGCATGTAAATCCATGACTTAGAGAATTTCATCCTATATGTCCAAACTCAAGAAATTAGAATTAGCCACCTAAGTGATGCAGTCTGGAACTCAGCATGCTATCTTCATAAACACTGAGAGTTGGGCATCTCTAGGATATAACCTGATCGAAAGTGCTTTTTGTAACCACCTGTTTCAATTGCTGCAAGAATCATCCATGACAGCTCTGGCACACCTCAGACTCTTAAGTTTCTAGAGGAAAAATCTATGGCACTAGGATTACCCAAGTTGACCAAAATTTTACACATAAGGAGTGTGTTTGGTTTTGCTTGTTTCTCTCAGTTAGTCCATCCCCTTTCTCTCTTCCTTATGAAAATGTGAGGAAATACACTACCTGCGCTTTATCCCTTGACTTTTCTCTCTTCTACTGCATAACTCTAGATGAGGGATGACTGCTTAATTGCAAGTCCCTGCATAGAAACAGCATTTCTTTCAATGCTTCTAGACAGACAATAATGGCTTTGAAGGAATGTTTCACTTTAGCTGTTGAAGAGATACAGCAAAGCAGATTGCAACTGAAAGGATTCTACAGTAATGCTACAATCTGAAATGTTCCTGAATAAAAATCAATAATGAAAATCCCACAAATGCTACCTAGACCAGGAACTGAAAGAGAAAAAAAAACCTAAACCAAAACAACAACAACAACAACAACAACAAAGAAAAAAGAGTCTGGGAAAAAATAAAATATGTGTTAGAAAATACATTTTTAACTATCCTTCTCAGGGAAAGAGTATTGTTTTTGTTATGAATCCAAGTTTATCAGGTTGCTGGGAGAATCAATAATATAATAGCCATAGTAAAGAGCCTCATAAAGACCTGAATAAATATCTGAAGTAACACTACTGTTTCTTTCTGGGTAGATGTCCTGAGTTCAGCTACAGCAGACATTTTTTCTCCTTCTTAGTAGCTGGTGCAGTGCTGTGGTTTTGACTTTCAGCCTGGGAGCAACGCTGATAACACTGATGTTTTTAGTTGTTGCAAAGTAATGTTTACGCTGACCAAGGACTTTCTCAGCCTCATGTTCTGCCAGGGAGGAGGGGAAGCTGAGGGGAAGCCAGGAGGAAGCAGAGACAGGACACCTGACCCAAACTGGCCAAAGGGCTATTCCATACCACAGCACATCATGCCCAGTATATAAACTGGGGGGAGTTACCTGGAAGGCCCAGATCGCTGCTCGGGTCGGGCTGGGTATCAGTCAGCAGGTGGTGAGCGGTTGTGTCCTCTCCCCTTGTTATTTCCCTTATCATTATTATTGGTAGCAGTACTGGTTTGTATTATACCTTAGTTACTGGCGTGCTGTTATCCCGAGGGAGCTCCTCCCCATCCGTCTGGGAGCGGGGGGAGGAAGAAGCAGGAGGAGTGAGAGAGCGGCTGTGTGGTTCTGAGTTACCGGCTGGGCTTGAACCACGACAGTAGAAGGCAATGGAGAATCCAATTTTATGATATGTCTATCAAGACTTCCATAGACTGAATTCTATAATTCTAAGCTATTTTTCCCTTCTGCAAATGTAAAACCCTTTACAAACATTTCAGTGCTGAAAAGCTTAGACAGTCACAGAATCGCATAGTCACAGATGTTCTTTTCAACCTTATTTTAAAACTAGAAGTCAAATGGAGATATTTGCAAGTACACAGCTAGCCTGAGTGTTGTGCACCTTTTTTCCACTCTTGAAAACTTCAGTCAGAGAGCTACCTTTTTTGAATAGGAAACATGCCTAAACTGTACCCTCCAGTTTTGGCACAAAGATACCCTGCTAAATTGAAAAGGACCAAAGATCACTGGTATCATTGACTTACTTTTGCGGAATCACTGCTTGAGGTTTGAGCTAAGAAGTTTAGGGGACTGAATTTTCCTCTTAGTTATACCAGTGCAATCACACTGAGCTCCTTGGAACTGAAGGGAAAAAAGTCTGATGATATCTTATAGTTGTTCTTACTCAAAAGCTGATCAGTAGAATGTGCTTACTGTTCTGGATTCAGAACAGTAAGCAGATTACATTCAAAAAGCTACATGAACCTTTCATATATTAGGAATAGGGTTTTTTTCTGAAAAGAGCGTGATGGAAGTCAAACTACAAAAGCAGAGAGAGAACATAATTGAGTGAGTAGTGGGACTTTTGGCACAGCCTAAGAACATTGTTATTACCACTCCTACAACTTTACTTCAGCAGCTTACATAGGAGCAGCATCCTAGGGAGAGAGCTTGTTGCAAACTAAGGTTGAAATGTTACATACACTCTCAAATGTGATGCAAAATAGATTCAGGTCATAGAGGAACCAGTTGGTATTTGTTAGAGAACTACAGAAACCAGAATTAACTAAAGATACTCTTTTGAGAAGACAATGTTCAAGGCTGGTTTCAAACTGACCTATTGTGAGGCCTCAGTTTGGAATTACAGTTAAAGAAAGGTGTAGGCAGATTGGAAGTGGTCAGAAAATATGTCCCATTAAGGTTAAATGAAAGTGAGTTTGCTTAACCTAAGAAAGAAGGAACAGCATCAGAAGTCTTTGAATATACATGAAGCTGCTACAATGGCAATCAATTGTTTGTGAGCAAACTTTCAGTCTTGAGGATTTTTATCCAACACTCAGGGGAAAGATGTCAATAAAGTACCGTACCACGAAATCTAAAGAAAGTCTTTTTTCTTCCATTTGTCTCCAGTGTTGGAAGTGCTTATCCTGCCTAAGTGTAGGAGCACAAAGTTTTTTTCTGTAAAAATACAGTTTTCAGGCCAAAAAGGAGCTACTAAGCCAGAAACACTATAAACTGAGCAAGTGCCTCCTTGCCCCAGTAAATCATTTAATACTGATCTGTTTTTTAACCTTGCTATTGTTTCCATCCCTAGACCAGTGAAGTTGATGGAAAGTGTTTGCACCATTTGGTGAAACCATTGCACTCCACACATTTAGCTCATTCTCAGACAAATATACAAACCTGCAGGAATGTTATGATGAAGAGGCGAAGAAATAGATCTTAAAAGATGTCTTGTCTTTAAGCTGCTGTAAATCCAGACCTGTTTGGGTTTTCACTGTTTCAAGTAACTTTATTTCAGCTTGAAGAATTCAGAAATTGCAACTGCTGTAAGGGGCATTTAGGAAAATTTTCATAGCTAATAGCTTTTACTACTTTCAATTTCTAATAATGTACCTTCCAAAATATGCAGAAGATACATGGCACTTCCTTACAATGACTTATAAATGAATGTTCAGTAACACATGAGAAAATAATGAGACAGGACTGAAAATAGAAGAAAGGAAAGGTGAAATATTATTAAGATTATGTATGACTACACAATAAAAGCTCTTACAGGGGCTGATGGGCTGAAAAGGGTATTTTCAGGGGAGGAGTTAAATGCATCTATTTCTGCATTCTATTTAGCGTAAATAACCAGCTGGCATTTTGCTGAATTTTATTCATTCTTCTTATTTATAGGTGCAGCTGAAACGATGCCTAAAACATTGTTGGTGTGTTTGTGTTTGTGGGTTTTTCTTCTTCTCTTAGTCCTTCAACATTCTAAATGATGCAATTAGTTTTTACAGTTGGGGTTTCACTTTATATATTATTCATAGTAAATATATATCCATAAATACACTTGCATGCACACACAGAAGGAGAAAATCCTTTTACCAAGACATTAATGACTTCTGTTTGCAAAAGATAATTTTGCTAGAGCCTCAGTACCTTCTCAAATCTTAGCAGGTGGACCCTAATAGTTGAATGTAAAACTATTATTGTATAAAATTTCTGTTACCATCAGTGTACAAAAAGGTTTTAGAGAAACAGAACTGGTTAGAGTGATAAGTATATGGTTAGCTGTAACACAATTCCATTAAATCTTACTGTATTGTTTCTTTATTGATGACATTCCATTAACTTCTACTGCGTGTGCACCCCTTGTGGAAGGAATGATGACAGTATATATAATCTTGGGAGGAGAAGCATGTGCATTTTTGATGACACACCACGAAAAGAAACAACTCTGGGCTTTCTTGCTAGAAATGTAAGAAGATGATTTGTTGAACTATGCTCCCCTGTCCTTCAACAACTAATGAGTAAACTTCAAAGGCAGAAAATCTCTGTCATTAATTGCAATGTTGGTAATAAGAAAAGCATCACAATAAGGATCCTTCCTCCTCCTACCAATCTATTGATGAAAAGTTCAAGGAATCATCTGAATGTGCAAAATTCACAACAGAAATTACAGAAACAACTTAGAGCTAGAGAAATGTAATAGTATATTCTTCCTGGCTAGAACAATCATGTTTTGCTCCCATGAAATGGAGCCTCAACTTCTAGAGCTTCTGACATCACATAGCGTGGATTTTTGCCTCCTGTTTGAATATGTATGTATTAGAAATTATAACTGCATATTCCACTAAACTCTCAACTTCAAGAAGAAAAGAGGTCTTGTGATTTTTCAGAACCACCTCCCTTCAAATAACCCTTGCTGTCTGCTTGGAGAGTTTGTTCACGTAAAATCAGAGAATTTTACATGTCCAGAGAAGGGCAACGAAGCTGGTGGAGGGCCTGAAGCACAAGTCTTATGAGGAACGCCTGAGGGAACTGGAGTTGTTTAGTCTGGAGAAGAGAAGGCTCAGGGGGGACCTCACCGTTCTCTACAACTACCTTGAAAGGAGGTTGTAGTGAGGTGGGGGTCAGTGTCTTCTCCCAAGCAACAAGCGATAAGACAAGAGGTAACAGTCTCAAGCTGCACCAGAGGAGGTTTAGATTGGATATTAGGAAATATCTCTTCACAGAGAGGGTGATCATATATTGGAACAGGCTGCCCAGGGAAGCTGTGGAATCACCATCCCTAAAGTGTTAAAAACTGTGTTGACAAGGCCCTCAGTGACATGGTTTAGTGGTGGCTTTGACAGTCCTGGTGTAAATGTTGTACTTGATGATCTTAAAGGTCTTTTCCAACCTAGCTGATTTTATGATTCTATGTTTGTCTGAGATTTCCAGATGACTGTAAGCCTGGGAATTCTGGACAAACCCTTCATGTGCAAATCAACCCACAGACTCACTGTGTAGTTTCCACTGTACATTTCTTTTTTTTGCTTTTTTTTAATGACCTCTTCCAGCAGAGGTTAGGGTTTGCAAAGCTCCCATCTCTGTTTGAGAGCAATACTTGTTGCACACTTTAATCACTTCATAAATGAAGCTGCCTTTTAAGGTAGGACATTTGGTTTTCTGTATTTAAGGAATAAGCACTACATCAGAGGTGGCAGAAAAATGCAAACTGCTGTTTTCTCTTCCTGCTCTTCTCCCACCTTTCTTTACTAGAAGCAAAAACATTTAGCATCAACCTAGTGTTACAGCAATATGAGTGAAAAGGTTCATGCTTTCACAGTCAAATGGAAAAAAAAAATCTCAGTTTACAAATAATATTGCAGGGGTCATAAAAGTTTGAAAATGAAACAAAGTCACATATAAATTTCAGCTCTTCTGTAAACTGAGAGTGGGTCTTGTGTGACTGTATCAGGATGCCAACTACCAAACCATGACAAACACTACTTCATTCAAACATAAATTTCATTCCACATTTGAAATCAACCAGGCTAAGGAAAAAATTCTTAAAATATTTGCTTCCAGCATAGAGAGGGAGCCCAGCTTTAAGATAGCCCAGGCTTGAAAAGGAAGAAGAAATTAATCATTCACTAGAGCGCTAAGATTAAGCTCTTCAGAGATAGACTTATTTAGCCTACATGCAGTGCCATGTTGATATGTCTCTATTGTTTCAGGAACTCAAATTAGTATCTCTGCATGATGTTGCATCATCCAAGATACAACTGCTTATTTGGAGCTACCTCAGGGATCTCTATTCTGTTTTGCTGCTATGCTTTGCATCACACAAATGTACCTCAGGAGCTGGCTGACAGAATAATATCACGCTGGAAAAATCTGATCTGACAGAGTCAAAAACTAAGTTGTTCATTTATCTCATGGGATCTCAGGGATGCTTGTCTGCTTCCCTATGTCCCCAGGCTACCCATTTTCCTGTATGAATTGTAAAAATCCCTCTACTTTTAGATCCCAGTGACTTGCAGGTGGCCTTAGCCACTGCTTATTCCTGAAGGATTCTTGATATCTCAGTTGACAGCATGAGAGGTACGAGGCTTATCTGACTCTTTGGAAAGCTAGGCAAACTCTGCATGAGCCGATTAGATCTGCAGACAGATCTCCATGCCACCTGGGCTGCCACACTTCCCAGATTATTGACTTTAATAGCTGACTGTTCCTGAGCCTGCTGCAAAATAAGGGGTCTAGGCAAGACAAAGAATGACTTTCCAGAGTGATTTTTAAAAGACTTTGCTGCTGCACATCAGTTTTAAAACATGTATTTTCTCCCTGTTTTAGGGACAATTTGGATTGGGGGTTTTGTGGTTTGTTTTACTCGGGTTTTGGTGTTTTGGTTTTGGTTTGGTTTGGTTTTTTTGTTTGGGGATTTTGGGTTGGTTTTTTGGGTTTTTTTTCCCCACAGGTTTGGCATTCTGGCATTTTCAGTTAAAGGAGCTTAAATCATCATCTTTCTTCTCAATTTTCTGCACCACTTTCTCTTTGTTTCACATCACCAGCTCAGACTTGTTGTGGGCTAAAGTATTCTCCTGGGATGAATCAGAGATAATAAATCAGTGCTTTTCTTCTGGACTTACGCTCCCCTACAGTGAGGGCAAAAGAGGCATAACATGTTCAAGGCAATTGCTTTGCGCTCTCAGCACTGCATTTTTCTCTAAGTACTGATTGTAGAAGTGTAAAGAACAATTAAAAGTCAGGCCACATTCTTCCCCAAGTATAAAACCCTTGGATGGCTTTCAGCATATTTTAATTTATCAGCTTCATGAAGGAACACAGAATATGTAAATGTGCTCATTTTTATTAGAAGTATTGGTTGGTCTGCTTTAGGATTGTACCTTGCATTAATTCTGCATCTTTGTGAGCATCTACTTATTTGTAAAGATGAATCCACCATCAAAAATTCCAAAACGCTTAATCATAGCTATAAACCAAAGAAAGACGCAATGGAAAGGATTTAAAGTGTATTTATAAAGTGATCAAACCACCTTGACAGACAAGGTTATATAAATTCTTCACAAGATTGCACAATGATTTTGCTTTATTTTATTGCAGAACAGATGTTTAGGTCTAACTGTCATAAACATTTACTTCCCTAAGACCTGTGGTCTTAGATGAGCTTATCATGTATTTCTGAAGATCTGAGATCTCTAGAGACAAAACTGCTTTAGACAGACAGCTTTATATAGTCTTGAGGTGGTATTAGTTATCTAGCATAATATTAGCTAGATTAGATGGAAGTAGAATAACATCCCAAAACTGGTGAAAGCAAAATTTACCTTGGATACTAATCCCAGATCAAGCAGAGAGCATGACTCAGCAAAACTGATGTCACTGGTAGTTTGCTTATGTTCGACGTCTAAGAAAGAAGCCTGAAAAGAGGCAGCAAAATTGAAAATAAAACAAGGGAGAAAAATTAAAAAAGAAAGAAAAGAAAAAATAACAACTCCTTATTTCTGAAACATCCTGAAATTGGATTCTGACTTACAAACAAAGGCAGGCCCTGTTTTCCACTTGGCTCTAAAAATTCTATGTGATCAGATCAAGAATGGATTTTTTTGTATGGAAAGATTTACTGGTAAGAAATACATTTTTTTTTTCTTTTCAGGAAATCAGAGGAACTTTTCAACAAAACTATTCCATTGTTCAAAAAGGTACATACAACAATTTTATTGGTTTGTTGTATTTGAGAAGACTAAAATATGGTCATGTTTAGAGAGACCAAAAATTTTTTTACAATTTTGACATATGATACTGATAGGGTTTTTTAAGTTTACTGGTGTAAACAATACAGAAACATTCGCATTAAAACATGAATCATTGAATCCTATGTCACAAACAATTTTTATCAGGAGACTATTTCTCTATGCTTATACCTACCACATCCTTTTTCTAAGTGTCACTGTTTAAGAAAGTAATTTAAATTTCTATATTCAATTGTTTTATCCTGGCAGCTCTACAGAAATGTTGCTATAACACTGGAAACCATGACAACTGATTCTGACTTCCGATTTCATTACAAGGTTATACCTTAGCTAGGTTCATTCCTAGCTTTCATACGAAATGGAGTTCATCAATAATTTCACAACTAGATCTTTCAAAAATATGAGGTTCAATAAAATACTACTACTTCATTTCATCAGTCATTTTAAAGAATTCACTACTACATTATTACTCGAGTCATACTGCTGTGTTTTGACGAAAAGCCAAGCAGAAAAATCTCTAAATACAAAATACCCTCAAAAAATAAATTATGTGAACTTCTGGCCTTAGTACACACCAACTCCTAAACATGGTCAAAGTCTGTCAGATAAACATATTGCTTTGAGTCACACTTTGTTAACTCATGGTTTTTAATATGCATTTCCAACTTCCTTTAAGTCACCAGCACTTGGAAGGGGAGTAGTCTGAAGTTCCTGCCATTCTTTAGCATGTATCTATCTATTTTACTTGTTGACAAGTAAACTTGTTATGACTTCTTCATTAAATATCAGTATTACCACATGCTGGGGAAGTGCAGTAAACATCAAGCTGTTACCTGGACCAGTATCACCTTTCCTTTACATTATGCTTTTGAGAACGGAATGCCCTAACAATTCGCAGGTCAGGACTGTTAATCCTGACAATTCAAGAGCTCCCTAAGCTAACAACACATCCAAAACAGAGGCAGAATTTTAAGTATTAGCTGGGTTAAGCAATTCTCATTGGTATTGGTGATTACAGTCTTCCACTTCTGAATTACATCCTTTTGATCTGGATGGGAAGAAGCATGAAAAAAGTAATCATCTGGGATAGCTGACTTCCACAGTCCCTAGTCTGAGGCACAGGCAGAACCACTCTCAGAATAAGACAGTTTTTCCTTATTCACTGCTAAATGCTGACCACCATAATTTAATGTATCAAATACTAGTGCTTTAGCAGCAAAACAGAAATTAAAGATCTGTATTAAACTGAGAACCAAATACCAGCAGAATACATTTTAGAATTACTTTGACTGCATTCTGACAGTATGTTCTCTCCTGGAATTCTTTGTGACTGATGGTTACTAGAAGCAAAATTTAAGAACAGATGACCACCGACCTTGATCAGTCATGACCAATACAGCACTTCTTCATTTTTGGCTGGGATGAAGCTGCAGTTACCAAGAAGTTTCTGACATTCCCAGACTGTCTAAGCCAAAGTTTTCCAGCCATAATCACAAAGGGTTATTATTAATCTACATTTTCAGAAGGGAATGTTTGTTCTGAAAATAATATTGAAGATTGCAAGATTGATGCATACATAAATATTTGCATTCTGACATGTAATTTGAGGAAAGAACAAAAAGGTTTGGTCAGAACAGAACCATTCTTTTTATCACAATGCAGTTTAAAAAAGCTTCATCTCTTTTTCTTAATGACTGGTAGATTTTGCCAGGTCTCACCTTTGACTATGTTTCTTCCTTTGCTATTTTTCTTTCAACTTTGATCTTACTGTCATTTCTACTATTCACAAACTCTTCACTAGAGATTGCTACTTCTCATTTTTTAAATCTCCTTTCAACTCACTCTCAGCTAACATTTTTGCAGCTGTCATTTGCTTCATCAGGAGAAAGCAAGTGAAACCTAAAGTTCACCTACATTCTAGTGCTTGGGAGTTAGAGAGTTTAGATCTCTTCCAAATATCAGCTGAGTGAACTTGGCAAGAAGATTAAGATCAGCTCACTGAAAATAGTATGTTAATTTGGCTCACCAATTTGAGACATGTCACATTTAATTTTAAGATTTTAATGGTCTAAGTGCACTGGTATCTCCAACAGAACCCAGTAGGGAATGCATGTGTTCACTAACTCCATCAGTTATTATTGAAATACATTTCTATTGTTTGTTTCTTCTTGAAATAATGAGCAGCTGCTGCCTGTGAATCGATATAGGCTCTATACACAAGTCAGAAAGCAACATATGTCACTGTCAAACTGTTTTATGCAATCCAGCACAACCTAGTGCAAATGTAGCTTGTAAGTATTCCTGAGCAGTCTCAGCTCTTGAAAGAAGTACAGACAACTGCCAGCTTCTGAAGGATACCAGTAAATTACCTCAGCAAATAGAAAGTGGAAAGACCTTGATTATATACAAAATACGTATTTTTTTAGTACCATAGACTTCATTCATTCATAATGTGTCTTGTGGAAAGATAGGGAAGAAAAGAAGCTTCTTGTCTGTATTTCACTTACTCTTGCTTAGGATAGAGCCATACACCTCATCCTTTGCCACTAAGACTGGGCTTCTTTGTTGCCTTTGATCTTGGGACAGCAGCGAAGAAGCTCTCCTACAGGCCTCTACAACCTTATGACCTAAAAAAGCAAATGTTATAGTAAAATTAATTAGTAACTTCAGAGGAACAAAAACAGTAGGATGAAATCCTGGATGTACTCTAACTGAAGTTCTACCACTGAATTTAAAAGGATCAGGGCTACTCTCAGATTCTTCATAAACTTTATCACAACAGGTTAAGGATATGGCCTGTCCACTAGAACCCAGAAGTACAAAAAAGAAGTGAGAATGAAGAAGGCAAGTACTGTGTGGCTCATCTTGAAAGGCTCTTAGAAATAAAGAACTTACAGGTGTGCACCTATTTCTGTTATGTTAAGTCATGCACTCTAATGGATTTATGTGTTTAAAAGCACTGTATTAGCCTTACTGTCCTGGGTTCAGCTACAGCAGACATTTTTTCTCCTTCTTAGTAGCTGGTGCAGTGCTGTGGTTTTGACTTTCAGTCTGGGAACAACGCTGATAACACCAATGTTTTTAGTTGTTGCTAAGTAATGTTTACTCCAACCAAGAACTTTCTCAGTCTCATGCTCTGCCAGGGAGGAGGGGAAGGCGGGAGGAAGCAGAGACAGGACACCTGACCCAAACTGGCCAAAGGGCTATTCCATACCACAGCACATCATGCTCAGTATTGAAACTGGGGAGAGTTACCCAGAAGACCCAGATCGCTGCTCGGGTCGGGCTGGGTATCAGTCAGCGGGTGGTGAGCAATTGTATCCTCTCCCCTTGTTATTTCCCTTATCATCATTATTATTGTTGGTAGCAGTAGTGGTTTGTATTATACCTTAGTTACTGGAGAGCTGTTATCTCAACCTGTGGGAGTTACATTCCTCCGATTTTCCTCCCCATCCCTCTGGGAGTGGGGGGAGGAAGAAGCAGGGGGAGTGAGCGAATGGCTCCATGGTTCCGAGTTACCAGCTGGGCTTAAACCACGACAGTTCTTTGTGGCACCCAACGTGGGGCACAAAGGGTTGAGATAATAACAGATCTGACCAGAGTGTTTTTAATCATATTTGTGATAAGCATTTATTGTTTTGGATTAATAGTAACTCATCACGATGTTGATTTATTTCCTCTCAGAGTTGTTGCACTTGATCTCAGAGTTTCAGCATGATTTTCAGCATGCCGTACCTTACTTACAGCTACTATTTGCTGTTCTAGTGTTCATCGGTTGGGGTGCCTGGGCTGAGGTTATTGTTTCACTGTACTTCATGGTAATGACTTGTAATGCAATAGACTCATTGATCATGAAACTCGTCTGGCTTGCGTTCCCAGCATGGTCATCATTCCTATACTTTGGGAGGTACATAATGAGATTTCTTAGCAATTACATATGTTTTTTCTCTCCTTGGGGGGTCAACCTATGAAGGAGGCATTCCTTTACACCCCCCGCTTCCCCACCAGGCTATTTACAGCAGAATTTGAGAGTTCTGAAAGTTCTGGGTGGCCTCTGAATACCCTTGAGACCCACCTGCTGATTGTGCTGGGGCATGCATGTTGGCACACGTATGGAGTGTGGTTTACTCACGGCCATCCCACCCTGGGGAACACCCTATTTCATCTGATCTCAAAAGTTAAGCAGTGTTGGTTCAAGTCTGGTCTAGGGTTAGACGACGATATAGGAGGACCACCAAGAGATTTTCCCCGAGGCTGGACAGTCATGACTGGCCGGGTGTGTGGGACAGTATGGGCAAGTATCTAGTCCAGTGGCCCCCTTCAGTTCTTTGGAAGCATCAGAAATGGAAGGCAGCTG
>NW_009942425.1:0-252 GCF_000696875.1 Nestor notabilis | reverse complement strand
TCCGCTGGAGCTGCACCCCACGAACCAGAGCCTCCTCGCCCAGCTCCTCTCTGCCAGCCGCAACCCAACAAAACCCCCGACGGCTCCAGGGGCAGATCCAAGAGCAAGGGCGCTACTTCGGCTTTAACGTGGGCAGCGCCTGGACGGGCGGGCAGCGCTTTCGAGGGAGTGAGCGGAGGGCGGTGCTTGTGAGTGAAGCAGAGAGGGAGCGGAGGGCCGGCCGCCCAACGGGCAGGATGGCCGAGGGTGAAA
>NW_009942424.1:74414-108478 GCF_000696875.1 Nestor notabilis | reverse complement strand
CGGCGCAGATTCCCCCCGCGCGATCCCGCGTTCCACCACCGCGGTCGCCGCCGCTGCCAGGGGAGAGCCGGCCTCGAACCATCCCAACAGAAACCAAAACCAAACCACCTCAGAATCGGGTGCAAGGCGGGCGGGCTGCGGTGCTGCGCTGCTGCTGCGAGCACAGCCGGGAGCAGCGAGCGCCCCGGTGGGTTTTTCAGTGTTTTTGCAGCCCTGCTGGTAAAACAATGCTGCTTGGCTGGAGGAGGTGGCCTGTGTGCTGTTGAAGTGTTTGTAGAGCAGCAAACATGGCCATTTTCTTCTGCATTTTGTCTGTTTCCTGACAAGTAAGGATGAGTCCCAGTTTGGGGCTGAGCTGTATGCCTTTTGAGTTTATTTATCTGTTCAAAGTCTCTGCAGGCAGGGAGACTACCTCCCTGTTTTGTTAGCCTGCTGCTGATCTGTCATCAAACTTGCATCGGTGGCACGATGTATTCAAGGCACTAAATGGCTTTTGCAATTATTAGATGCCTTTATCAGCTTTGCTTTGGCATTTAATCAGCCACAAAAGCTATTTATTGCCTCATAAACTCCTCTGCAGCAAACATTATCCTTTAATTAATCCCTGAAAATTACAAAGGCTGATAAGGTAACCTGTTTTTCACACCACGCAATTAAGTTCAGGAGAGTTTGTTGCTGTTTTCCCTTTCATTTTGTTTTTAGACAGTTGTCAGCTGGCCCAGTCAGAGAGCTTGTTAGGACAGCTAGTAGCAATTTAGCAGCATGGCACAGGTAACAAATACCAGGCAGATCACTGAGCTGTGAGGATTATTCACAGCTGACAAACTTGGGAGATGAATAAAAGTTAAACCCTAATTTATCTCACATTAAAATCGGAAGGGCAATCTGAACAGTGTGTGGCTTCAGAACTAAACGATGTTGCAGACTCATTAAAAGATTGGAGGACAGCTGCTAATTAGGAGTATTTGAAGCTGAGGACACAATGACAGAAGTAGGTCTCTTGCATACTGAAAGATATCAGATGCATGCTTGCTTTATATATCATAAATTTTTGTATATCAGCACTCAGAAATTCAGAGTAGCTGAAAAACATCCGGATCTGTGGATAGAATAACTCAATACCGTAAGATAGCCACTAGAAAAATGTTTTATAGATTGAACAGAAGTTTTACACAGACACAAAGTTTTTCTATTTCCGCATACCCAAACCATACCTCTACCAGAATCAGATTAGTTTTAAACTAAAGCAGTTCACAACAGAACTAAAATGTTAGGCATTGAGTTTTCAAACTTCTATCTGGCTGTATGAGGACTAGATATAGCTGGAAATTCAATGACCTTGTTTAAACTTGTTGATTCTAGCAGAGAGCTTTACTGGGGGAGAAGGGAGCAAGAAATACTCCCCTATGTATTTGGGAGTTTGCAATGCTGAGACTTACCTCATAGCTTCCCATGGATGAGTGGTACAAATTCTTGTGGAATTGCCATTTCCTGCTTGGAAATGTGATATCAAGGAAGAAGGTATTTAATATATTTATCTGGGTTGGTTAATGAGTTGCAAAAAAGTGTTGGGATCATGTAATCAGCCACTACTTTGCAGACCTACAGCAAATGTTTCATTAGTTGTGAATTATATTTTAAGTAGTAGTTAGTGATGCAGGGTGTAGACTTTGTAGTTATAGTATAAATTGGGTAGAACACATGAAGTAAAGTTTCAAAAGTAAATTCTAAAAAGGAAAAAAATTATATCCGTTGTGTTTGGCAAATGGGAGAAGGGAAAGAAAAGTGGAAAAAAATGTTGCCTCCTATGTCTCTTATGGCTTCTTTTTTTTCATCACTGGAAGGAAAAAACCCAACAAACACAAAACCCCTCGACCTTCCTCTAGTGCTGGCTCCCAGCTGCTAGGGAATTTACATCTCCTGTGGCAGGTGTTAATCATTCTGAGACTAAAGAGCAGTTCCACTTTGGTGACTCTTTCTATGTGTTAGTAGGTGGTAGCATAGTCAGGACTCAAATTATAAGAGATTATGTTTTCAGAGATGTATTGAAAACTCCAACCCAGTAATTATGTTTTCCGAAGTAGTCTACTTGTGCTGTGTTACTGCTGGTGACATTCTGCATTGCCTAAGTGATGTGTTCTTGCTGCCTGAGTTTCTGAAACATAAGAAGGAAAAAAGAAAAAGTAGGTGGATCCTGTTAGAGTAAAACTTTGGAAGCTAGAAAGTCCTAGACTTTATGTCCCAGGAGGAGGTGTGGTGAGGCAATGTAGTTTTATGCCATGATAGATGGTACAATTGTCAGCTTCCTGTATTGAGGGGGAATGGAGGGCAGAGCCATCCAAGGCTTGGGAAAAGCAGGTCTCTGCAGTCGTGAGTACAGCAGTAGTTCAGGTCCCAGGCTAGTTTGGTCCTAGGTGGAAGTACACAGGCAGTTTTACATATCCCACAGTGGATTAGCAGCTTGGTATGTATAGTCCGCAGCTCATTGAAAAGAAAATAATAATAGTAAAAACTTAGCAGTGGGACATTGGAGAGTTTGTTGGGAGTTAATGTAGTAATGTTAGCCAAGTTACTCAGTTCTAATTCAAGATACAGCCAGACAAAGTGAAATAGTGAGAACAGATAGTCAGAAACAGCAGTGTTCACCACTCACAAGCCTGTACCTTGCCCTTTGGCTAGAGATGAGGGCAAAGGTCCAAACCTGTGAGATAACTTCAGCTAAGAAATGCTGGCAGAGGTCCCTCATTATGCCAACTTTGGCATTTCTGGGCATCTAATTTCTGCTTTCTCATATGCCTGTAACTTTTCTGAGCAGTTTGTTATTTTTGTCTTGCCTTAACCAAAGCTCGATTCAGAAATACGTGCTCCTCCTCCTTGTTGTGTAACAGGACACAAATACCTGGTAACAGCTGCTGTTCTGTTCTTTTAGACCACAACTGGAGCACCAGGGGGAAATGGCAGTGCTGGTCCCTCTATTTTTCTTTTTACTGACTAGAGTACTTGTTCAGCAATGTTAACGTAAAGACAAGCAACCCACTAGGCTAAGAGTGGAGTTGTGTGGGATTCCTTTCTACCCTGGAACTCTGCCATAGTGCAAAACATTCAGGTATTGTAAGAAGCAGAGAGTGTGAGAGTGAGTGTGTAAGGATCTCAAACTGCTCTCTGTAGTCTGGCATTTTATGTGCTTCTCATAGTTCTTATAGTATAGTTGTGTCTCTGCATCATGGACTGTTCAGATTAAGCACATTAAGCAAAGCTGAAAAAGTTCTGGTGATGTAACTGCTACTCAGTTACAGTTACTTGAAAAATCTTCTCCTGACTGTCCAGTGGATACAGAAACAAAACAAACAGAAGGAAGTTTGTTTCCTCCAAAGTACATCACAGCACTCAAATTTCTATTAAGCTTCTTTTCAGTGTAAATTAAGAATATTTCTATTGTTTCAAAAAGATGACAGCATCCTGCCCAGTGGGCCAAAGAAATAATAATGCACTCTTACAGGCATTCGGCCTGCAATGAGGAAATCAGTCTTGTTAACTCTCCTGCTAAGAATAAAGCAAAACAAAAAAGTTAACGCAGGGGTCAGAGTTGCATCCTTTAGAATGTAATTCATCAAATGCGCTAATAAGAACACCACTTTGTTACCATATCGTTAATAGACTGGTTTGATCAAAGCAGCTTGAAGAATAGGAACAATGTCACCATATTGACCCTAGGACTTGGCAAGATAAAGGGAAGCTGAAAGCTACTTGAACAGTCTTCTGCATCGCTGAACTCGGCCTGCCCCCCCCATAAAACCTCTCATGAGCAGGAAGCTGAAGGTAAAGTCTCTTTGTGAGTATCACCAGTAGGGGGGATTGTCTCCTACAGCTCTAGAAGCAGTGCGGTGCAAGAGGCAGACAAAGGCGTTACTATTATTCATGCTTTATTTGCTACAAACAATGCGTTTTAATCTGCCTACCAGAAATCAAGCCAGATTGAGTCATAACTGTTGTGAAGCTGGATGCCTGAATTGTTCCTAATGTCTGAGCAAGCCTTTTTTTCCTGCTTCTGCCAATCTGATTTGCAATCCAAAAGGGTTCGTAGTGTTAACATAAGTATATTGAATAGGTTTTGACTAATTCAGTCTCAGTTGAAAATGAGTGTGTATGTAATGGGATATTTCTGAGAAGAAGCCTCTCGTATTGTGCTCTTCTGAGTGCAAGGTTTGTTTGAATGCTGTTATAGTCTTTATTGGACATCATAGCTGTGTCTTTGATGCATTGTCCTAATAAAATCTAGTGCTGGAGTTTGGGAGCCAGTTAAATGTGAAACAAGCATAACCTCTCTACCAAACCCAAGTGATTATTACAAGCGAGACCAACACATTCCCGACTTGCTGAATGATCTCAGACAAGTTATTTACTTTTGGTCCTTCAGTTCCTTCTATGTGCTCTGTTTGTTTTGCCTACTTAGACTGAAAGCACTTCAGGATGGAATCTGACTCTGCTTTATGTAGTGCCAGACCCAACAAAGCTCTGGTTTACTCTGAGGCCTTCAGACACTGATGAAACATAAATACCTTGAAAGACCTTTTTAGCTTTGAATGGGAAGTCATAGCCTGGCCTGAGAAGGAGGAAATTTTACTACTCTTCCCTGTCTGCTGATTAATACTGTCTTGGAAAGGAGGAGAATGGGAATTTTTCAAACATTGTCAATATTCAAAATACTTGCAAAGTTGTGTCAGACTCTGAAGAAAGTGGATTGTGAGTGGTTAGATTGCATTTGGCTAAAAATCAAATTAGCATCATTGCTACCTGTATGCCTCAATAGCAGAAAAAGCCCAGGAGAGGTTTAGTAAAATTTGAAGAACTCTGCCCTAAACTGATGCTCATGATTACTTGTAAAATTTAACCATCGAGTGCCTCAAGAGAGAGGAGTTATAGTATTTAGGCTGTAAACCAACCAAGCAAATCAAAATAGGCTTTACTTTGAAGAATTATATAAATCTTTCATTCCTTCCTTTATTTTTTTTATTTTTTTAATTGCAATAGCACCTGAGAGTCCCAGTCAGCGTAAAGGTCAAGGTACAACCCTACCACAAAAAGGCTGTTGGTCCTCCAAAGAGTAGTTCATCTCAGGGCACAGTGAGCGGGGAAAATTAAGTTGTTTTAGAGATGTCTGGTCTAACTACATGTTAAAACCTTTTTATCTCCAAAAGTTCTTGTCATCTCAGTTCTGCCAGTTGATCTACTTTTTATTTTTTTATTTTTGTTTTTTAAACTTGACTCTTTTAATAGAGTCAGGTGCCTTCTCTAGTAGTTAGATGAATAGCTGAGATGGGTGGAACTCTGGCAGAGATACAGGGTTAAGTATCCAGGGAGTGGAAGCTTCTTAACATGATCAGCAGCAGAAGACACAGCAAATGAACATGCACTGATTAAATCAGCCATGATCTCACGGGCATGGAAAATAAATGCAGTCAAAAATTCCTTCTCACTGATTTGGTGCCAAGTTGTGATGAGGAGGAGCACCTGCGAAGATAGTCACTGTTGAAATTACGCTGGCCTTTAATTTCTTTTAAAAGCTAAAGGAAGTCCCACCAAAATTATTTTAATTAACAGAGTGACTGATGTAATCACAGAAGGGCACATTTAAGTACAGGTAGAGTATATACAGTTTGCTTCACCCCACCTGTGGTGTAGAAGGAGCTTTTAATGTAGGTGGTGCCACTAATTATTCCACAGATGCAACATGAAAGTTGGTGTGTGTGTGTTTTTGCTCTGAACTTTTGTGGCTGCCAGAATGTCCTCCATAAGCAGAAAATATTTCTGTCATGGGAGTGGTACAGGTTTAGATAGTCTGTTGGTTATCATAGTGGTGGATTGTTGTAATTCACTTTCTAGTTCACTAACGTGTTGTTAGTAATTGAAATTATTTGAGAAGTAGTACTAGGTCATTAGACCTCCTGATCTTCAAGGCAGGCTCACTTTTCACTTACCTATAGTGAATGACTTTTGAAGGTCCCTTCCAACCCAAACTATTCTATGATTCTATGTAGATGGAGGTACTACCTCATAAATCCAGCAAGTTAGCTGCATCTTTTATAGGCTGTTAGATATGTGTTAGATATAGTTGAAGAATCCTGAACCTGCACAGTGTCAAGGGCAGTTAGATGCTTTCATACTTGGCAATGCAGCTTCACTAGAGCTAGCCAACAAGTAGTGGTGTGGACAGCACACTCACTTGTGAGATCTTGCCCTTCTTTAGCATGTGAGGATATCACTTGGAATTCACATTTGTATATGTCCTTGCAATCATCTAGTTTTTTTGTTTTTTTTTTCCTAAATATGTCTATGTAACTGAAGCTTTTCTTAAGAATTGTGAGAAAAGGCAGAAGGTGCAGCTTCTGGCTTGGTGGAGTGAAATGAAGTGTGCAGTGGAGGTCTACGAAAGCACTTGCTCTTTGGATTTTGGTACTGTTCAGGCAGATACGATATACTGACCTGCTCCGCTTTGCCAGGACAGGTAATTCTGGGTCTGTGCAGAGGCAGCTTTAGGCAACTTAGTCAGCCAGAGAGCGCAGACAGCTTCAAGGTTATGCAGCAGCTGAGTAGGAGTTTTCAGGAACGGTTTTGGACTTTAATTACATCCTTTTTTATTTTTTCAGTTTAGCCTTACAGTGAAATTTGATTAAGGCAGTACTGAAGGTTTTCCACACCAACAGTTTCACCTTCAAAGGTATTTGCAGCTGTGACCTCGAACACTGTCTCTGTGTTTCACTTTTTTCTCCTTTGCTGACAGAAGGAGGAATTCATGTTCGCTGTTCGTAAATAGGATCATGCCAAAGAACATCCTGACTCTGTGTCTCACTGCCTGCAGTCTGTCTGCTTGATCTACCAACCCTGAATTTTCACCTACCCACCTGATTTGAAAAGGGGCAGGTTCTAGATTTCTCTCTGAAATGAACTACTGAATTAACAACTTTCTCTTCTAAGAGCTGCAAATGGAAATGAAGGGCTAATTCCCTGGGCTATGGTGCTCAGCCCTGAATTATGTGGCAGGCAGTCTAAGTAATGCATATGATATTCTTAGAAACCATTTTGATGAGGTGTCACTACATCAGCCAGGAGCAAATGCAGATGAAAGGCTCAACAGATAACAAACCAGAAGAATTCCCTTCAGTCTGAGGTTCATGTCCTCATTCAGGAGTTAGATTTGGAATCTGCTTGTCCTGGGTATCATCAGAGTATATTTTGAAAGCATGGACACAGCTGTCCAGAAAATCTGAAAGGATTGTGGCCAGTCCCTGTTGTGTTTTTTTTTTTCCCCACAGGTTGCATCTGGCTTTGATGTACTGCAAATACAGCTTTATGGTCTATATCCAGGTCAACAAATGCCTAGTTTAATGTTTAGCACTATGTCCTCAATAGCCTCTCAGTCAGGGGCTTCAGTTGCATATTAATGGTACAGGTCTTTGTGCAGGTTCAACAGCAGAAATATTGGTACATAGTGGGGTAGGGAATATTTTGGCTCACCATGTCAGATATAGCCATTGGCCCCAGTTTGGCAATTACTTCAGCGTGTATGTAATTCTAAGCACATAAGTAATTCCAGTCAGTCAGGCTTGTGTTTAAAAGTGCATTGCTGACTGGAGAATTGCTGGCTCCTATTGCTCTTCAGATCTTGGCTCCCAGGATACTTCCTCCAAATTTAACAGCATTTCTGCTTTACTCTCTTGTGGTAGCCTGCTTTGCTCTGTCAGCACAGACAGCGAATCTGCTTTAGCCACGTCCTGTGAGGATCTATCATTTGTGCATTGAACAGATAGATAACTTAATGGGAATAAACACCCTATAGTTAATTTGAGAGGCTAAGCAATATGTATTGCTAAAGCTGATGCTCTTTAGCTAGGGTGCATGAAAATACACCTTAGCCAATTGGCAAAAAGTTTACACAAGCTTTTTTGGGCACTTACTCTGCAAAGTTCAGAAGTTTACAGAGCCTAAATAGGACAGTACAGAATAAGAACCAAGAAGCATGTTAGAAATGGAATTCTTTTACACTGAGATTGGGAAAGAAATGTGTAAGCTCCTTTGAACTAGTTGAACCATAACATGAAGCTACATCAGCTCCATGCTATACATGACATACATATTGTTTAAGGCTGTAAAGGAGAAGATCTAGCATCTTAACTCTTTGGGGGGAGGAATGACTTTTGGGGGCGTTTTTAAGGAAAGGACATGTATTTAAAGCTACGGTGTTATTCCTTGTCCTGATTTAAAAAAAAAAAAAAAAAGGATCCTTCACTTTACCCTAACCTAAATGAATGAGGCAGTTTCTCCTTTCCTCTGAGCAGTGTGTCAATCTTTTTTTTGTGCTCACTCGTACTAGGAAATGTCACCAGGCTTTCTGCCACTGGCAATTCTATGAGATGGGATATGGAATAACAAGGGTCATTGGCTGTACAGGCAATACAGGCAGCTCCTAAGCTCCTGCAGTACTGGCTGGGCCTTTCAGTTGTCTGTAACTACAGAAGGCAACTTCACATCAGAGGTGGTCTAGCTAGATTGAGCACCTAGTAGCCTGGGCACCACCCTACCCACTGCATCCTAGCTAGCTTTCACATCTTCAGCTCTTCCTCCAAGCACTGGGAAAAGCCACAAGTAGCTGGGAAGTTCTGGCAGCTGTACCTAGTGTCTTCTCTGCCAGGAAGTCCAAGGCTGTTTCCAGATGCAGCCCAAATATCTCCAAGCAAAGCAGCAAGAAGTGGGGAACAGTTTATGACAGGCTTTTCATGGCTTCTGGTTGGACTTGATGATCTTAAAGGTCTTTTCTAACCTAGTAGGTTCTGTGATTCTGTAAATGGGAGCATGTAGCTCTAAGGGTTGCATCATACTGGTATTTCTCTCTCCTTTCCTCAGCTGTGCAGTCCTGCAGTTGAGGCTTCTGTTCATACTTAAGAGTGAGGATGGTCTGAGGAGAGGTATGTGCAAGGGCCTAGAGCATGGCTGAGACTGTGCTCAGAAGGAGAGAGCTGACAGGTGATTTTGGTCACCTTCTGATGCCTCAGAAGGGGTATCATGTTCTTCAGATCCAGAGAGAAGCAAAGTCTTCACTGATTGCCTTGTCCCACTGCCAGGATGAGGCTATAACAAGTAAATGGCTTGGTAATAGGAGGAGCTGCAGAAGAACCCCACGGGTCCAAGCAGGTGGTACAGCTGGTGATGACAGGCTCAGTCTGCGGGAACAGTATGTGTGCTTGTGCTGGAGATAGCCAGGGAGAGCTCATTTTAGCAGGAGCTGGGCAGACTCACAGTCACATGGGCCCTGGCTCAGCTGTACAGCCTGAGCCTTAGGAAGCTGAGAGGGCAAAGTTTTCAGAACTTGTATATTACAGCTGAGTGACTAGAGCACACTGACTCCCTTTCCTGTGGGGCCTATTTCTGCAAGGATCAAAAAAAAGGAGGACAAAACCCACCAAAATTTATAATCTGACAGCGTATTTGGAATTGGCTCAGGAATTGGGCAAAGATTCAGTTTGAGTATTTGATATGAAGTGTTCACTTCTGGCCGATGCTATTTCTGTTACATCCTTTCTTCAGAGCTTGATTTAAGAGGACTCTCTGATAGAAAGGCACTGGCACTTGCTGACTTTGCGTTAGCTCCTGCAGGATTTTGAATGCAGCTTAATTCCCCTGTGAAAAGAACTGACACAAACAATCCCCATGAACTCTTCACACTTCACAGAAACACAAGTGAAGAGATTGATCCATAATAATTAGGAAATTGGGATCAAAAGCAGCCAGGCTTAGCCCAAACTGGTTTGCTCAAAGGCAATACTGCAGCTTATAATACACAACTTAATTACTAGAGAACATCATTTCTGCAAGTGGAGGCAGTTTCCAGAGTGGAAAAACTGCTATAAATACAGTTCTAAATTCTACTCAAATTAGGTTAGCAGACCATGAGTTTGGATACTATTTAAGAGAGCGAAAGGAGAATCTCATGTAGTGATCTCCTATTTCAGGCATCACTCCTCTGTGGAAAGGCCATTGTGACCTTTCTGGCCTCATATGTCATTCAGAAACGAGAAATCAAGAACAAGATAGAAATGGTGTTCCTTAAACTCATTTCCCAAACAGAAATCATTGTGCTACTTCAGAGCAGTGGCAGGCATCTTCAGTTCAGGGCCATGGTTGCTCTGTCAAAGGCATACTGAACTAGGTTTTCTATGAACAGTTATTTTTTATGTCTTAAATAGTGCGTTAACAAAAGGCTAAACTGCAGGAGAGAGTCATCCTCTTCCACACTTTGCCACTTATACTCTTTATACACTTAATTTACATTCTATATATTCTATACAGGGGAGCCCAGTCTTATAGGACGGATGTGAATTTAAGATTTAGAGTTTTTATATGTTCTGTGGGAATAGTCTGACAAAGGAAGAGGATTCCATATATCTTAACATTTGTTTTCCTTTGTCTAATACAGCCCCCAGCTGCACTGAGGATTAGCTATCAACAGCCATTACACGGCACTGAGTTAAGTGCTAAGAGTTACTGAGTTATATAATGGTGTAAAGATTTGCAGACTCAGTAAGTCATATCTCCTCATGACTAGGGATTTTTTTTGGCCTTCTGGCTATATAGTCTATATTAAACTTTTTTCAGGACAGTGATTGAAGTAGTGTTACTGAAGGAGTTTTAGCACTGAAATTTCCTGGTACCTTAGAGAATTTTCCAGAACAAAACATTATCAAATTGCTGGCTGATCACTGGGAGCTGATCATTGGGAAAGTGTGCTCCAGAATCTTGACTGTGGGCTTTTGCTTTGTTTTAACCAGAGAGAGAGACCATTACAGTTTGTCATGTTTATATCCTATGTGCTGGGGGAGTAGTGCTTTAATTACATGGACATAAAGTAATAGTAATTCTCTGCCTCTAAACTCTATTGCCAGAAAAGTACTAGAACATTCTAGCTCTGGATTTGCTTGCCTTTTTTTTTTTTATTTTTTTCCCTTTTTAGGGTTGTGTGTGTGGTTTTTATTATCACTTGTTTCATATTTTACCTCATAGGATGCAAGTTCTTCAGCACTTCGAGGCTTTACTGTCATTTTCCTCTGTATGGCAGGGCTTTTTTTTCAGTGCTGCTTGGAGTGTATATTTTCTGCTGTGGTCAAGCATCAATGCTTAGCATCTTTTACTAGAATGACATCAGCACATCAACTGAGAACAGTAAAAAAGGGTCAAGGTCACAAAGCCAAAACCACAAAGTTATGCTGGTGGTGTGAACTTGAGCATCACTGTGTCTAATTGTTTAGTTCGTAGTGCGCAGAGCATAATCACTATCCTTGAGTTAGGTACCTGTACAGTAATTGTGATGTAGAGGTACCTCAGGTGCTTTTGCATTGGCTAATGAAGCTTTTCAGGGTGAACTATCATGCAGACCATTTCATGCTCATGACAGTAGAGTTGGCTTGTGTTATGCAGCCTAAAGCTGGAGGAAGGCGTTTGCTTTCTCTTATTCCACTTCATATAAGACAAATCAAGACTGTGGGCTAAGAGAGTGTAGCAAAGGAATGACTTACTAATTGAAAGGCTTGGACACCCACTTGGGAGAGAGGAGCTCTTGGTTCTCCTTTCTACCCTATTTCTGAGTTCATGTCATAATGTGTATCAAATACTCCTACTTATTTCTGCCAGAGTCACTGAATTTTTTTCTAGGTAAAACATTAATTAAAGTGGAGATAAAATGAACTGCTTAACCTTTCCCCATTCCTCCTCACCTCACCTTCGCTACTGTGCACTTGCGGGTCACCAGGTTCAGTTAAGTAAATGTATGAGTGGGTAGAAAGCAATGATTACATGTTTCTTAAGCTAGAACATGTTTAGATAGACTGTAACATAAGAAAGTAACCAGAGTAACAACATTAATGTTTTGTCTAAAGCTGGACTCTATGAGAAGTAGGTGAAAGTTGAAGCATTTTCTTGTGAAGCGGTATCCCACTGAAGTCTGTAAGACAGAATTACGTCTTCAAATGAACGGGAACAACATTCTATCCCTGATCGTATATACATTCTTTTGGCCTTTGGTATTGCATACCATTTTGATTAGCAAGTGATTTCACATCAATGCGTTCAGCATATAAGGGGTTTTGTTATATAGAGGTAACCTTGGTTGCGTGTTGTCTAAAGGTATTTAGATTTTGTAACATATAGCAAGTTCTTAAGGGAGGGAAATGCTTTTGGTTTTGTTCATTCATGGTTGATATTTTCCTTTTCTCATTGCAAGCAGCAGATGAAGGGACACAAATATACATATTCAGTAGTAAAACTGTCCAGGTCTGAGCTGTGACAAACAATAACAAAAGGTAGTGATCAGGGGCAGAAAACCCCCCAACCAGCAACAACCCACAACCTAGTAGAATATGCATCATGGTAGCACCATCTTTTAAATGAGAATTTAGTTGCCTTCTAGGGTAAGTTATAACTATGCTGAATTTTATCCCTTATGAATGATTGCTTTAGGCAGAATCCTCCCCATTGTGCAACATTATCCTAACTAACATTCCAGTATCATTTTGGTGCTCTGTGATAGGTTAAACCTTGTGGAAATGGCTCAAAGAAATGTTACCATTACTTTTCATCTGTTCATAAACTGGTGACAATTGATGAAATTGGAGGAAAGCCCAAACGATAGCATGCAATCCAGTCAGCAGTAAGAAAAGTAGAGGCAGAATGAGTAGCAGGATGTTTCTGGCATGTGTGTATGCTCTGATTCTGTGATGCGGGCTCTGACTACAGTAATATGCACAAGGGACAGTCAGAGGGATCAGTTACATTATGAACAACATTTTGCCTATGTCTTAGAATTTCATGTACTTTTTATCTGGTTCAGACCATGCTCTGTAGTCTGACAATGAGATTAGAGGTCTGTTCATAACTAACTTTGAAAGACAAAGATCTTGCAGGAAAGATGAGATCAGGAGTTGTATCTTTGCCATGATTTCTGGCAGTGTTTTGCAGAATTATTTTGCATATGAACTGTACCAACTCTCGTTTTCATACTTGTTTCAATGAGTCTGTAGTACATGTTGAAGCTGGCAAGGAAGTCAAGAAGGTGTATCAGAGGGCACTATCTTGTTACATGTAATTTTATGAACCACCACTTTGATTATTTATCTTAGTGGTGATGTGTCACAAAATAGAATAGTTGCTACAACCATGAGCAAAAAGATTTAGTCCTTGCTCCATAGTGCAGGATATTTGGAAAAAGAAAATTGTAAAAATAAAAGAAAATCCCCGAGTGTTCTAACTGCTCATGCTATTGGATAGAGAGGAGAAATACACCTCTACACCTCTGTTCTCCTTTACGTGAACCTTGGCCCAATAAATATATTTGCAATGCTTTCTGTGTTCAGCTTTGCAGGTGAAAAAAATTTACAGGGAACTAGCCAGAGAATCTGAGCAGATCTTGGGTTACCGAACAATTCAGAAGTGTTAGGACATAAACAGTTTTGCATACTCCTGTTCACAAAAACACAGGCCCAAGCAATGCGAGGCAGCAGCTCAAAAGTTATTTTAGGAAGTTAGTAGCAAATAAATATCACTCACGCACCTGAAAGTAGCAAATGGATGCCTGGGTTTACTGATTCAGCCCCAAGTGCCTACTGTGCCGTGGCTGGCTTGGCCACTCTGGGAAGTGCTACTGTGCCATGAGTGAGGCAGCAGGCGACATGAGTTCTGGCCTAACTGTTGCCAAGGGCCTGCCATATGACTTTATATTTGCTGATAGTTTTATTTCTCCTTCCAAAACAGGAAGAGGGGGAAACTGGACTTTCATCATGTTTTCTTCTCAGAATACTCTAGGTACAGTTTGTTATCCCAAAGTAAACTCTGCGAAACCTTGCTTGCCACTGGGGAGAGAGAGAGGATTCATTTGAACAGGCATAGTTTGTGCATGCATCTGGTGTATGGAACTTCGTCCTGCATTCGTAATAGAACTATGTGGCATAAGGGTTTTTTGCAAGTCGTAAGTATCATTTTTATGAAAACAGGTTAAATATGTTACTTGTTTTAAACCCCATTCTCTGGTTGATCCCTGGGAGAGAATGCAGCAATTCTTCCCCTTTGTTCATGCCATTCAGCTTTTGCCAGACATGAGGGAAACAGATTATGGCTTTTAAGAGCTAAGCTTTGGCTTTTCTGGAGGTCTGCATGAGAGGTGACATGTTGGTTGGATGCCTTGAGAACAAAAAAGTTTAGCTTAGAAGCACAGAAGCCTAAATAGGTTCAATATACAAGCTTCAGTCGTCATATAGCCAGCTACTTTTGTTCAGTTTAAGCCTAGCAAAAATAACACATACAAAACAGAAGCAAAAGAGGTCATGCAGCTTTTTGTACTTAAGTAAGTGCATTGGCCTAAATTAAATTAGTGCAACATTTTCTTTAATGCAAGCAATGGCTGCGTTAAATGCTGCTATCAGCTGGAGAAGGCAAATTGTCAGTATCAGTACCCTACAAGTGGCATAGCTTCCTTTATCAGTAATGTAGCAATGGAAGGATTTAGGATTAGCAGTTCCAGTTTCCTCCCACAATTGTTTTCTGTTACAGAGGATGGGGGTAAACCCAGACTGACCTTGTCCAGGTGGACCTGGGCCATTGTATGGTGAGAGGCTACAATAAGCAGTGTGACACTAATTAATTGGAAGGTGTTTATAAGAACTCCCTTCTCAAATTTAACTCTGAAGTTACCAGAATTCTACAAGTTCTTATCTGTTTGTTTACTATTAGTGTTCCTATTAGAGATCCTTGTTTTGTAAAACCACTTGTCCTGGAAGAACAGTCAATGGACCATTCTCCTAAGAGTTCTGGTTCTTCATTAGTAGTTTGAAAACAAGTCCATGCCTGAGCATCTTTGTATGTGCCATCGATCTTTCTTGCACAGGGTAATGTTAGGATAAAATAACATAACACAAGCCACAGAACTCTTCTGCACACTAGGGGAGCATGCATACTACTTAGCACACAGCCTCATCAGCTTTTCATACTGTTTCCAAAGGGCATTCAGTTTCTAGCATAACACTGGGCAATTCTGGTTTAAGTAAGTGGAACATGCACATTGAAGTCAGCCTGTAATTTCAAGTGCTGACAGTTCCAGCAGGGTTGTTGAGCTGCATTTATGCAGCCGCTGAAAGCAAGCGGTGATGTACAACATGCGCTGTTCTTGTGGTCTTCACTTGCCCTGACAGAGCAGAACTCACATTTTTCAAGGAAGCATTCTGTAGAGTTCTGAACAGCTGTTACACTGAGCTTTGTCTCCTGTTCTAAAAATAGAAACCATTAGAAACCAGTGCTGCAGTGCTTTTTTCTAACTGCTCCGTCCATTCTGTAGCCTGCAGCCATTGCTGAACTGCTAATAAAAAAGTGAAATCTAAGTTAGCCAGCAATTTTTCTTAAATTCAGAGAAAGTAGTTTAACAGCTCCTTTTGTTCAAGGCACATGATGCTGCATTTGGTGGGGAAAACCACATTCTCAGAAATATTTCTGCAGTATTATTTTATTTACTTTCGGCTTAGCGTAATGAATGCCTTATCTGGGGTGGCGTTTCCATTTTAGAAAGCTTAAGTGGACCATATACTTGTATTATAAAATAACTAGAAAAGACAGTTTGTGTGCATATAAGGTGTGCATTTGCTTAATCTTATCGTAAGGTGCGCATTTGCTTAACCTTAGCTGGTGCAAACAGTTTTCCAGTGTAAGATATGGGGGGGTTGTAGCTCATTTACATTCCCATAAGGCATATCCCAAGATTTCCTTAGCATGTGCAAAGGATGACAAATATCAGTACTTCATACAACTATATTTAATAAGTTATTACAGAAAAAAATAAAGTCCAAACTACAAAGTTTAAGCAGTTGTAAGCAATAGCAGCATTGAGCTCCATGTTTAGTCACAGTACTGCAGTTCCATACAAGCATTAGTCCAAGCCAAAAAGGAAGAAGCCTTGTTAGAATTACTAGCAAAAACAATCTAAGAGAACATGTAATAAAAGATACAGTACATTTAAAATTAGTTGAAAAACAAGTACAGAGATCTTAGCTGTGAATGCTCTAAAAGTTATGTCCATTATTTTGACAGTAAAATTACAAATATCTAATACTTTATACCCCAACAGAACTACGTCCAGGAAAAAAATAAAATAAAACAAACAAAAAAAAGCCCAAATCACCTCTTGTTAGCACCCTGGTTTTCTACTCACTGCTAAACGTTTGCTCCTGAAAATTTGAGTGTGTCAGAATTGTGTGACCAATGTGATTTCTGACCAGCTACCCATTTGGGGTATAGAGTAGTCACTAACATGAATATAAAATACTTTGTGGTATGATAGAACACTATAGCAGCAGAGATTAAGAAGTTTGTCTGGTTTAAAAAAAGAAAGGAAGGCAGGAAAAGAAAAAGGGGTTAGCTGACATCATACAAACTAGCATAAAAGCAACTACATACAAGCCAGGTTAAACAAAAGAGACATTTCTACAAATCTGTGACTAATCTTTCACTCATACCTTGCAAGTAGAGATGTCACAATACTGAAATAGTAACATGGGAGCTTTTCCCAGTTAAGCGCCTTTTTTTTTTCTTTTTTTTTTTCTTTTTTTTTTTTCAAACTACTCTAACAGATAGTGAAATTAGCAAAGTTATTTGCTAACTGCAGAGTTGCAATACAATTTGTTGTAGCCCATGCCTTGCTAGCAGGCTATAAAATACAAGCATGTAGGCAGAAATATAAGCATAAACTTTGTACCACTTAGCAGGAATTTTTTATTCCCTTTTCATTCCTTAATCTCCTTTGTTTGCAATTTGCGTACATTCCAACCAGTAGTACCTAATTTGAGTCTAAATTTTACTTCACTATTTGATCTAGTCTATACATTACTTACAGAACTGAACACACAGAGGATACACAATAGACCAACTCTGGACACATTTCTTTCCACAAGTTACAGATGAGCCAACTCTAACACTCTAGCATATGTTGGTCTAAAAGGTCATCAATAACTTGTTGAAGTAATTGTTTTGCCTAGAGAAAGTCACTGTATGCCCTGTTTACGCAACACCAGTCTTAGTCTGGATTGTTTCAGGTGCCAGAACAGAGAGTCGCTGGCTTCAGGAAGGGGTTTCAGTTGGCTGCATAGGGAAACAAAGGTGATGGAAATGTAGGTGAAGTGAAAGGTGTTTCCATACTGGCACACTTGGTGTTGCCAGCACAAAAGAAAAATAAAGGACAAAGACACAAGAGAGGCAGAGAAGAACTGAGAAAGACAAAGAAGCTGAACAGATGTTCAGACGTGGTGGCAATATGGGTTACTGCATTGCTACCAGGAAAATGGCCATATGTTATTTTGCATTAAGTGGGCAGCTACCAACACGATGTGGTAACTTCCTTAGAAAATGATGTGGGTACCTACAGTCTGCTCCATGCTGCCACCGATAAACATATGCAGGAAGGAAGCTGTGCAGGAAAGGGTCAATTCAATTAAATAAACAACACGGTGGCAAAATACAATGAAGAATATATATTTTAGGAGGTTCAATCTAAGACTATTGAAAAGAGAATCTATCATCGAGTTCATGACAAGAAAAGAAATGGAGCATTATGCTGAATGGGCAGGGTCAAAACCCCGTTGTCAATAGATTTAGTTCCTTATAACGGCAATAGTATTTCATCAACACTGGTGGTGTATAAATCTAGACAGCGAACTGGTACTGTGACATCCCTATTATCTCCCTAAATCATTTTGATAAAGGAAAAGGCTTTTCAAAATATCACGTTTTTTCTGCTTCATTCTGTCATTTTATTGCCCAATTCTTTGTTACAATTTTCCAATCACTTTACATAACCAACCATTTTCATCATTGCCACACTATTGTAAACCACATCAGCAAGTTAATACATAAAGCTTTGCATTTCAAAAAACTAGACACTTTAGTAACAATATTACAAAGATTTTAGCTTCAAAAATAACTGAAAATGAAAAAAATAAACTTTTAAAGAATTAGCATCATAAAATTAATTTATTCCAAGTAAAAATACAAAATAATATTAATGACATTGACCAGATATGAAAGTCTCTCCCAGAAACAACTATATTAATGGTTGAGAAAGCACTCCTTAAAGAAAATACGAAATAAAAATGAAAAATATGTAAATATGTTTAATTTTTTTCTTAGCAAAAAATCTTTCTAAAAATAACAATGAAAATTTGTCTCAGTACAAAGGCTACATTACTATTGAAAAAATACCAGCATGAAGAAAAGGTACATATTTGACAGTAGAAAAATGATTTTAGTGAATCACAATGTCTAAAGTCTGCAATGAAAATAAATCTGCAATAAAGATTTATGCCTTTTTTCTTTTCATTTTTCTTTTTTTTTTATACAAACAGTACAAACAGTATTGCACATAACAACAAATAGTCGAGGTTAGGTTAGCCTTCAAAAAAATCGACTAGTTCAAGTCTCACATCAGAAAAGGCCACAATAGGACCTGTTGTACCCAGGGGCTTCTTAGTCAAGTTGCAGTTCAGAACTCCGTATTTTAAAAAATAACTTTTTTTGAAGGACCCTCTTTTAATATAACATATTAACAACTTGGGGGCACATTCATTTACAAAAGAAAAGGGAGCATGTCATAATTTAATAAACTAAAAAAAGTTCTCTTTAAAAAAATACAAACAGAAGAACTCTCACAATTCTGGTCAGTCGTGCATAATCACACTTGATTATAAATATACAAATTAAGGGAAAATAGTTTTTCACCTTCTATTCACAACTTTCAGCACCAAATGGAGTTTGTGTTTACACCTGTTCTTTATGATGATTTCGTTTAGATTTAATCCAACATTATGGTATATTGTACATTTTCCAGCTTCTCTCTCTCTCTCTCTTTCTCTCTGGGGGTATTTTTCTACATGAAAGAGGGGGATTTCTTCAAAAAGGTTTACTTCTTTCACATAATTAGGTAGATTTCTGTAGGTTAGCTATGATCTTTAATATTACAGTTATAAAGCTCTAACTTCTTCATTTTCAAAAAAACTCAAATAAGCATGAAAAAAATAAAGTTACCCATCTGTTAAATCATTTTTCTTGCAGAATTAAATTAATATATATTTTTCTGAATAAACTTACTTAGAAAATATCATTTTCTTTCCTATATTTCAAAATTGAGGTATTGCAAAAGATCATGTCAGTCAGAAAGCATGCCTTTTTCTTAAAAAAAAATCATCAGCCGACTGTTGAAAACTGTCTAGATACAAAAAGTAGTGCATAACAAAATGTCTTGTACAGATGAAAAAAAACAACAGAAAAGACACCTGGGCTGGGAAAAGCAATATCACAAAACTGCCCAGAAGTAACTTCAAAAGGGATAATTATAATAAGCATTTTAAACCAGTAAAAAACTATTTTTTCTTTTTTTTTCTTTTTTTTTTTCCAAAAACAGAAAAAATCCTTTCAAAGCCAATACTTGCAACTAAACATTGGGAAAAACAAGTTCCTAAATTAGACACAAACAAGGACATCACAACAAACAAAACCCAGAACATATAAATCTACTATGCGGTGTCATATCCAGTCAGATTGTCCCCAGAACTGCAAAACCAAAGGAGGAAAAACAAGAAATAGTGTACACATTCTCACAATCATTAGTATACCAAGTGTGTTTGTAGTTTTATGCTATCTGCAGCCCCATAGTTCATGCTAAAAAAATGTCCACTGTGTTAGCAGGTCTTAATTGTGTTCAAGCTTCACAGGATATATCCAAGGATTAGAGAGAGAACGCCACATCCACAGAGCAGACATCTCATTGTTACTTTTATATGCAGACATTTCTTTAGCACCACTTTGTTTCCTAACTTTCTTAAATGTGCCTAGTTTATTAGTTTGACAGACTATCTAATCGGTAGTGTATGTACGCTAGCATGAGCTCTTTGGTTTTCTGGACAAGGTCTGCAGCTACATAAATGACGCAAGCATTAGGAGAGAGATTGTAACTAAGAGCTCATTTCTGTTTATGTACCTGTTATGAACTGTCAAAAATGTGTTAATGTTGGATACAGAGGCTTTAACAGTTAAGTTTGATCACAGTACTAGACATAATCACTTTACTATATAAAATAAATTGCACGATATATAACAGAGCACCGCAAAGTACTTCATCTACCATCCACAAATTTGTTTTAAGAATATCCTACAGCTAGTTTTATATTGGTTGTAATATAGGTCATTCTGTAATGGGCTGATCCTAATTTCAGAAGCATTACATTTACTGAGGCATGCCTTCCTCCAGTCAGTAATCAATTTTTTTTTGTTACTGAGTATTTTGTAGCCTACGTAGATTCATAATTTGTGCATTGTGGGCAGGTTTTATATTAGACATATATAAAATTTATTGCATGCAGCAACCTGATTAAGTAAACATGCAGTCAAAAAATATTGACCTTCCTTGGAAGCTTTTCTGTATGCTATACTGATCTCCTTTCAGCAGCCATCACTATTTTAATCACATATTCATTTTTTAATTGATACCCTAGCCTGAATAGAGTATTATGGTATTAGTAATACCATTTTAATAGCAGCAAAAGCTATTGCAGCATACATTTACATAACACTAAAAGACCTAACAAAAAAAGAAAACAACAAAAAAACCCCAACAAAACAAAAACAAAAACAACCCTCAGCAAAACAAAAGAAAAAAGTCTGATCCAGCTTATGAGGTATCATCCTTACAAGTCAAAATGGAGAGCAACTAAAGGCTTATTTTCTTTAAGGGTTATTACTATTCTAAATGACCCAAACTAATGATTGCTGAATATCTGTTTAAGTTTTTGCTACATCTGCCACCTACTTGTGAATATTACCTTTGGTAAGTCATCTGCTAGGGGCAAGTCTAAATTTCTGAAAATAAGTGCATGCTCCAGTTTAAAAATAAAAATAATTATAATAAAAAAATCTTCATCACATACACATCAACCCAGTGAAGGCTGATGAGAATGGCAGTCTACATAATGTCACTAGTGACAAGTCTTGTGTAGGAAATTAAGGTACCAAGCAGATGTTTGTGTGAATCAAAGTGCAAAATCAGTACAGTTACACTCTGCAGGTTTGTATTATACTGGACACTGAGTTCAGTAATGTGACTGTAAATAATAATAATAGTAATAAAAAGACCCATATCTTCATTAAAGTCGCGGACGAATGCACAGATTTCCAGAACACTAAGCCCTGAGGCAGCGCTCTCTTTTCACACAATTTTATCTACTCCAGTACTTGTTGCTGGGGGAGGCCTGGGGTTCAGCTCCAGCGGAATGGGACGTGGCGGGGCCGGTCACCTCCCTCCTTTACCAGTGGTTTGTGGAACTCACGCCCAGCACGAGAGTGTATGCTTGCCCAGCAGTATTCACAGTAATACTGCAAACAGGTAACATTGGCACAAAAGAATGGAGCAAATTTTCCACCACAGCGAGTGCCCTGGCATTCATCACACATCTGATCATCCAGCACGTATGGCTTCACTTCCACCTGCACCAGGAAAAAGAAGAAGAGTTGTCAGAAGATTACAAGAGTTTTGCCAAGTATGAAAAGAAGGAATGGTATTTTAATTCTTTTAACTCTGTTGAAGGTTTTCAACTGATGCTGGATTGACCCAAAGACTTTGGTAGTTAAATTTTCTTACCACTTTACTTGTCAGAAGACCTCAAGAAAGAAGGATGTGTTTTGGTAACCATTCAACATTTCTTGGAAAATTTAGGTATGCAAAAGTACTAAGATGGAAGTACAGTAAAAATAGCATCTCTAAAGATTTCGCTGCTGTCTAAGAAACCTCCAGGAATGTGAATACAGTTGTTACGGGGGCAGGGTGTGAGAGCAGCATTTAGGAAAGAAAAATTATAAAGAACAAAATTATACTTCTAAAGTTCAGATGTCTGGTGAGTTTTGGAGGCTTTTTCCAGAGAGGGTTTGGGGTTTTTTTTTTTCCTCCTTTTTTTTTTTTTGTGAACTGCACAATGTAGGACAAGACTAATAAATAAAGATTCAGTTTAAACAAGATTAAATGCACTTGTATTAAATACTCTGCCTTATGCTGGCAAAAATCCAACTGTGGCCTTACCACCAATTACAAATAGGCTGGAGAGCTGCTGACTTTTGTCCTACACTCAGTTGTAAACATCTTAGGACTGGAATTTTTCTAGTTTTTAAAGTGCTTGTGCCAAACCCAGCAGCATTCTGATGCTTGACTCGGCACTTGAAATAATACTGTTACAGAAGTTGACAACATATGAGTTCTCTCTTATGTGTCTGCTCCTAAGAATCGAGCCTACACATTCAAATTGAGCGTTTATTCATCGTGCTTTATTCATTATTCATCATTAGTTTATGCAGGTGTAATTCTTATGCTATTAAGGAAAACCAGAATGAGATATTAAGTTGAAAAACAAGAAACATATTATACAAAAAAGCGTTATGCTGAATTTTACTTCAGCATATCCTGATCACGTTTCAGTAAATATAACTCATTTGAAGTAACACTTCTAGAGAGAATTCTATTTCTTGCCTATAGAACAGCCAGAATCACTGACTCTTATTTTTCTTTTAAATTACAATGTACCACTAGTGCTGCACAGAACAAGTCTGAGTAACTGCCATTTTGCATATCAGATGCCATACCACTAAAATTAGAAGCATCACATAAAATAAGACAGCACCGTCTCAAATGAAATTGGAAGAAAGCAGGTCCAATGTCCAGCACATCTCTGGATCCCCACCTACTCACATTTCCAAAGCATGAGTTGCGAAGGTCTGAAATAGATTCTAACACCTTTTCTTGTTTTGGTTACTAGTGACATAATTGTAAGAAAGTATGCTGTACAGCTCAGGGATTTCAATCTACTGGATTTAAAAACTAGTATTTAAGGACTGATTAAGGGATTTCATACTTCTTCAAACTCACAGATAAACCTATTTTAAATACAGATAAAAGATAATTAAACAAACATAAATTATCAATCAGTAATTGGGAAAAGTACTGATGGATGGAAAAAACCTACCAGCTAGCGTCACTTGTGACTTTATCCTAAAGCTTAAAAAAACCCCTAAGTTTTTAAGCATGGCTGATATATAAATCTCAAAGGGTTCAACACTGTGATTAAGATTCCAAAATTAATCTTCTTAGTCTCTCTGTAATTTTTTTTCAGAATTCAACGGACAAGAAATACTTAAGAACAGCCTTGTCTTAGTTACAGTCACACCACAGAGTAGCACCATAAAACATAGTTTGAAGACTTAAAATTCAGAGACCTCACCTCATCTGACAAAAAGTTAGTTCAGATTTTTAAAGAGAAAGTAAAAATAGCTTGGACTTTACAGCTGTGTGATTTATATGTATACTGCACAAAACAGACAAACTCAATACCTGTCAAGATGACTTCTTAAGAAATTTCTATTAGATTAAGCAGAAAACAAGCCATCCCTATTGTAAAAATCCATAGCAGCAGTGCATGCTGTATGTTCTTTGAATAATTCTAAATGTGGAGTCCCCAGAAACATAGGTTGTTATTTATACAAGTAATTTATACAAGTAATCCAAAGGTGAAGACAGAAGGTCTAATGGAAAAAAATATCTTGGAAATTAAGGAGTGTTTTCTTTTAATGTCTTCAACTCAGATTTCAGTAAATAACTTCACTTAGTACTTGAAAAGCCCTTTAGAAACCAGGATTTCATACTGAACAATCCGTTTTCATTTCTTCCCCTTTTGCCTATCAAGCATCTCTGGGCATTTGGGTTTGGTTAAATAATTCTCAAGACTTTTGAGGTCAGCATTACCTATTATAGGTATGATAAAGCTGTGATTTAGGCACCTCAAGTCTAGATGTACACTGCCAAGAAAAAAAATGTTGCCTAATAATAGCAGAAGTGCCAGAAGCTATGTGAGTAGCCACTAAGTAAAAGCTGTTGATGAACAGTGAGCAAACATCCAAAGGAGAAGGAAAAAAGCTGGGAAATTCTACGGCATTTCATCTTCAGAATTCAAAACAAAACAAAGAACAAACGAGCTTACAACCAAATATTTTCTGGTTTTAGTGCTCAACAGTTATTTAAGATGTTTAAGGTTCATTTTTTCACTCTGCTTTAGCTGCTTAAATAAGCTTCTAAGTAATTAGCAAATGTCAGTCATCTGAAGAACAGAGGTTAGTGTTCTCCAACACAATATTAATGTAAGGATGTTTTTAATTTCTGTACAGTTTTATGAGTAACAGCCGTTCTGTTCCATGCTATTTTACTTACCCGTTTATCAATGTCATTATGTTGGAGCTGGACAAAGCGAGCGCTGATAGCAGCAATATAGCTCTGCTGATTGGAGAAAGCCACTCTGCCAGCACCTTTTGGATACTTCAGCTCTGGGTCTGTATCAATGCCAGCATAGCAGACACCTCCATATAAACGGTCCATAATCATTGCCAATTCAACTGCAAGAAGTCAAGTGTTAAATAGTATAGATTTAACATAAACAATAGTGTTTGCTTTGTTGCATTAAAAAAAGCACTGTTTGCCTTAGCTTACTTGTCTTCCAAAATCTAAAATAGCAAGTCCAAACACTGGTTCTAACAGATTGAATCAATCCTACACAAATTATAGTAAAATATAAAAGCAAAAAGCAGAATTTAGAACCTGGTACATTGCCCTAGCTACTAAGATTGAAAAGACACTAGGGAAGTGTTTTACATTTGCAACAAAATTTTCTGATACATCAGAAGTTATTGCACTTAAAGCAAGCCTGTAACTTAACTTAGTATTTTTGTAGAACATTAACTTGATGGTGGATCTTTTCAAATGGTTTGTTGCTTATTCCTGACACTTAAGGATAACTCCAAAGAAGTTATAAATATAATTCAGAAAATAAGACAGGCTGAGGAAATATACAGAAGGAAAGTTAAGGGAAAGACCTGAAGGAGGTGGAGAAGAGAGGCAGGTAAACTATGCAAAGATGTATGATCACCAAACCAAGTTCTCTGTAAAACTTGACAGGCAAACTAATTTGTCAGATGGATGAGGGAGAGACCCTCACAAATCAAAGACCTAGGACCTGTACAGGCTCTGCCAAGTCAGCCTTATGCCAATGTGTGAAAACACTTTCAGTAGCAAGTAAAAATTGAGCTATCCAAGATAAAATGAAAAAGATATACTAAATATATAAAACCTTGCAGTTCTCACAGAATTCTCACTAGTTCATTATATATAGAATAGAGACAATTTTTAAATAGAGATGTGTGTTTGTATAAATGTGTGTGTCACATTAAGGGAAGACCATATGCTCATTTGTCCATTTGCAACAAGCAAAAAATGTCTAACTCATTCTACCAAACCAGACAATACTCTTGCTTTAACCAGTAAGGCAGAACTATCAGTATAATGTAGTGACTAGTAGATTCTGCTTTCTAATAAGTTGGAATCATAACTTGGGTAATGATCTCAGAAAGTGACAGTATGGAATAAACATCAGGAACACTTAAACATCTATTAGTAGTTCCAGTAAGTTACTCTTGCCACTAGACAAAGACTAACACAGGATTTCAGGGCAAGGAAACCATGCAGTGTTCAGACATCTTAGGAAAAACTTCTGTGTCAGGTCTTTAAAGTTGCAAACAAGAAAAACTGGAAACAACTTGTCTGCTTTGGAGAAGTTAACTATTTAAAGACATCAGTTTTCAAATGTAATGCATTTCAAATGTAATCTATGACAGGCCAAATGACATACAGTTTTACAAAGGCTATAATTAGAAATGAGCTAATGTTTAATTGTTACTATTTACATAATTACTGTCTTACAATTATGCCTTATTTTAACATGGTGAGGAAAGTGAAGGCTGCCAAGAAACCTGGGCTGGGAGAAATCTTACTGACAGCAATGGCTGGGGGGCCCTGTGTGCAGCTTTCCAAAAGGATTTGACTTAGGAGAAATATCAAGTGAGTAACTGAAGTTCTAGTGGGGTAGAAAGTGGCTGCCAAAGGAAGAGGGCTACTGGGAAATCCTATCCAGAAGTCTTTCTTCCAGTGACTGAGGGGCCTTGTCTACTACAGCCCTGAAAAATGAGGATTAGATTTGAGAGGATGGAAAAGAGAAACCATGCAGCTGACTTGGAGTGAGGATGGAGAGGGACTACTAACAAAAGTGATGGCTGCCAAAAGATGGAGCTAGGAAAAATGTTTCAACTTGCTTCATGACCTTGTCATTGGCTCATCAAGGATGTAAGGGTTTAGGAAGAAAGAATGTTGGAAGCAGTGCTGAAAAGGGGCCTTCAAAACAAACTGGGGGCTGCCAGGACATCTGGGCTGGGATAAATCTTTCATCTGGCCAAAGGCTAAGGAGTCTTGTCTATGGCTCTGCAAATAGAAGTGAAGAAAAAGAGTTAAGGGTGAAGAGAAAAGAAACAGAAAAAGAACTACATCAGGAGTGGGTCTGGAAAGTGGTCTTCAGAAGAGTGGGGCCACCAAGAGGCAGGGGCTGGGAGAAATTTTTCTCTGGACAGTGGCTGAGAGGCTTTACCTATTGCTCCAAGGGAAAATTAGGGTTAGGGTTGAATAAAAGGGAAAGACAAATCATAAAGCTGCAGTTGGAATTGGGTTGGAATGGGGCTGGGAGAAGTTTGTCTTGTAGTCAAATGAAAGAGGAACTTGTCTGCATCTCAGCAAGCCGATCAGGTTTAGGATTAAGATGGTATATGTTACAAAAAACCAGCCAAGTTCTAGGATATTATGCAAACTCGGGGAAACTGTGTCTACGGGAAATCCTAACCAGTAACCTATCTACAAGATAAAAGTTGTTCACAGTTTGTATTTTGTAGACAGGAAGACTTAGAAAGTGATAAATTTTTGGAAAAGACATACACTATAGAACTTTTCTGCTTAGCTTGGAACTCCCTAATATATGCCCTTCTACTCACCAGCTCGGAGGGGCCGTGGAACTCCTCCAACAAAGATAGTTTTTCTTGGATCCAAAGGCTGAGACCCATCCATCACAAAGTCACTGTCACTTAGGTTCCAAGGTCGAATTTGCACCTGTATTAAGAATTGGTTTTAGTAGAGGAAGTTTTAGCAACTCCATTAAAATGAAGAAACAACTACCAAATCTTTCTATGATTAAAGATATAATTTTAACTTAGCAAAAGCAGTAAATTGGTGGTATAAGCACCAAAATTATTTGAGAACATAGGGTATCCAAAGCATTTGAAAGAAAATGGACAATTCATTTATCACCTCTAGAGGCCAGGCTTGAGTTAAATTTGATCACTGCAAACTCCTACCTTATTAATTCCCGGCCCCTAATCGCCATTATAATAAGAAATCTGTGAAAGGACTTTCAGAACATTTTACTGTGTATGTACAGTTGCAGTTTGGGCTTCTGGCTTTCCTAACATCACATACACTGATCCACAAATTTTAAAGCACTGGTAGAAGGGGAGATAAAATTAATTTCTGTGCTTGGATACAAAAGGAGGTTTTATAATGTGTGAATGCTCACCTCTGTTAAGCAGCAACACAGTTGATCAGATATGTTTAGATTACAGAGAAAAAATACTGTTCAGAAGTTATTTGGATAAAGCTGATCATGCATCCATTTTTTGATCCTAGAAGTCATACAAGCACACTCGTTGTGCTGTAATATTGAGTTGTTCATTCACCCGTACTAGCTTTGTAATAGTGTTTTTAAAAGGCAGCATTTTTTTATCTAATCGTATTTCTCTGTAGTTTTCATCTCACCTGATGTATTCATAGCCACACAAAAGACCAGCATTAAGGAGTGTTACAGATGTGAACAGCAGAAACAATACATTACCACGTGTCTTCTATTCTGCTATAGCTGTCTGCATTACTTGTTTTTACCCTGCAGTTTATATAAGCTAAATGAGACCTAAATTACAATTTGTTTAGCTATTGCATGCAGAAAAAAAACTAATTAAGAAAACTAATGATGTACAGGGGTATTTGAAGCTATCTGGATTTTATCTGGGGGACGGGGGGAGTCCCTTAATTTCACTGCATACAGCTTTCTTTTCTTTCAAATAATATAGAGGAAAAAATGATAAAATGATAATCCAACTGTTCTACAGCTAACATTCTAAAAGGATGTATATTCCTGTGAGATACCAGAAGTACCCAGTACAAAAGTTAATTGAACATGACATTTATCAGAGGGAAGCAAATGTTAAAACCATGTTACGCTGATACAGAAAGTCAAATCAATGTAACAGCAAGGACAGCAACAGGAAATGGACAAGTCAATTAACTATAAGTATTTCTTTATTTATTTATTAACTGAAAAGACTAACAACAACTGGGTTAGCAAGCAGCATAAGTGCCATGGCATGAGCTACTTACTGGTTTATCCTTGATTGTGGGACTTGACACACACAGGTAAAGTTTCCCATCTTCTTCCAGGCAGGCATCTATCAGAGCTTGTACAGAGCTTTCTTCTTGGAACAGCAGAAAGGCATAACCTTGGAAAAGATAAAGGCACAAGAAAGAAAAAGATCAGGTCAATTTATAAAGCATTTTTTAAATGAAGAAAGCACCAAGAATTGAATAAGACACACAAATTACAGATGACTGGTAAGGCTGTTACTTGTTTTCATAAATTAAATGCACTGAGTACCCACATGCAGGATTGATTTCAGAATGGAGACAAGCATGTTTGCAGCATAAAAGTGTGTTTATTTGATTAATTAAGCCTTTTGAGCAGTGAGAATATAAGCTAGTGAATAAGGGGTTCTTATTGTCCAGCAACTGTATCTGAGCTGCTTATCAGCAGTATCTGCTGGTATCAGTGATTACCATCTTAAAATGGAGGCACCAAGTTTCTGGTTACTCTATACAATGAATAAATATTAAAAGAAATGGTAAAAAAAGTGGACAGGTAAAAGGATAAATAGACTTCTATGCTTACATACTTAACTATGAAAAAAATGCTTACCTAAAAACAGTAAGCATGAGCAAAAAGAATGCATGTGTTGTGTTTTATTATCTGTTTTTTTTTATTTAAATATAAATAGCAACCAGTTCAAAAGAAAGAAAGAAGTACGTCCAGTAAAAATTGCTCTTAGTGACTCAGAATTTTGGGACTTTAAATTAGCCAGTAAAACTGTGTGTGGCATTCAGTGCTCTTCTGAATGCAGCTGGCAAGAAAGCTTGCTTCACTTTTACTTAATGTTGTTAAATTTGAATGAAGATTTGGCCCAAGCAGTCCATGTTTTTGCTACCTCAGAAGTGAAATTAATACAGCAAACTATGCTAAGCAGAGCCATCTAAAGACTGGCTGCTAGACTTGAATACAGCTGCCCGGTTAAGAGGGCTTTCTGTCGAGCATGCATTGATTGCTCTTTTGCTCCATAATCAGTACAACTCAGTTTTCTCACTGAATGTGAACATGTTGGTTTTGACCTTTAAAATTTGGCACTTGGGTGTCTTACAGGCTACCTCTTTTCAGAAAATCTGCAGCAATTAGAGGCAGCTGGAGTTTAAGCAGGGACTGCTAGACTTTCTTTGCTTAATAGACTTTCTCTGCCTAAGACTATTGACACAAACAGTTCCTACATGATGATACACATTATTTAAATTATGACAAATTTGACATACCTTTACACAGCCTATTTGCTATTATTAATGTAGTGACTTACCCTAATTTTGCAGAGTATTGAGTGAATACTACTATTTGACACGTCCTTTTTAGATAAATACTACAAAACTATAATTTATTAAAAAAAAGTTAAGATAAACACTGAAAAAGTGTTTTCCTCTGTTGTTATATACCAAGTTACCTCTCACCCTGCTATCTCTAGTCCTGTGTGACTTCTCAAAGAATATTAAATTCTATGCAGCTGCTTTCAGAGACAAGAAAAGGTCTGTGTTAACAACACAGGTATAGCCCAGAACACTACTAGAAAGGCTTACCCAAAAAACCACAATGGTTATATCATCACTCTTGCTAGCAAACAAAGAACCTGCATACCTAGAGCTGGAGTAAGTTAAAGATGCTAGTACCAATAAAAAGTGACTTTTTAAGTAAAAACATTGTTTTCCCCTTTAGCAGATATAAGTATCTTAAAACAGTCCCTAAAGATATAACACACTTCAACATTTTAGTTTTAGGTTTCACAAAACTAATTACGTTAATTGAGTATGAAAATAATTAGCTCACAGTCACTATTACTTTTAGCGTTATTTTATTTTCCATCCAGGCACTTGTTACTCCTCACTCCATACTGACCCTTCTGATTATATGCAATAACCAGACCAAAAAACTTTACACAAATTAAAGTATCTTTAGTTTAGCACTTCTTTCAGCCTTATAAAATACTCCAGTCTGAAAACTAGATACTTGGAAAAGACTGCCATGGCAACTACACCTCCATAACCAACCGATCACGCTTTATGGTTCAGCCCAATCCTTGCTTTGTATTTTATATACGTCTCGTAAGAATAATTCCCAGAAGACGTAGTGCAGATCATTCTAGTACTATGAAATTCAAGTAAGAGTATATGTACATTTATGCATACTTTAAAAGAATGTTTTACAATATATTTAAATGGATTTAAACATTTAGGATTTATCTTCCGACCAGACAGTAAGATTTGAACTCTAAAACCAGAATTTTGTCTATTTCAGACTTTCATAATCTTAAACCAGCAAAATACTGGAAATCTCTTTAGCATAAAGACAAAAAGAAAATTGGAAAACGTTTATTGTGGCTTAATGACTTAGCAAAAATCTGGGCAACAGCTTGGGATGATGCTTTCTTCTGTGAAGCTTTTTCACGTTTTTCTGGGTCATGGTAAGAGGTTACAGCTGTGGGAGTTGGGAGTTGACAGTCATTTGTGGGTACACTAAATGGTATGACTGTAATTTCCCAAACCAGTTAAAATTAACCAGATACTTGTTAATTTTCTCTGGCTGTTAGATTACAAGAGCAGTCCATGTTAGCAAGAATTCAAGTTTTCTAACCTGGGGCTAGTGCCTACCATAAAGTTTAATAAGTGAACACCTCCTCAATTCTCTAGACCTCAGCGGCTCTAACACGTTCTCCTGCCTGCTGTGGGGTCTGTGTGGTTCCTCTGAAGACACACAGGTAAGCAATTTACAGTAGCAGTCTTCAATTAATCTAGACAAGTAAGGAGGCTGGACTAGCATGACAATGATGTCCAGTATTAATTCAAAACCTGGTGACTGCACATATATTCCAATTATTCAACAACTTTTGATATCCAAAATTAACAAAGATTGCATTCAAATGAAAAATAAATAACAGAAGTCCAGGTAAGATAAGGATCATGTAGAAGCTGATATGGACATGAAAGATACCTGCCAAAGTTAAAGGTATTTTTACATCTTCTTGAAGCGCACAGGGATGCAAACCCCTCAAATTCAGAAAGGTACTCTGAACTCAGATTCTAGTGTAAAAAATGAAATTGGAAAATACCAAGGTCAAAACTGACATTGCATAAAGAATTCTCTCACACTAGATACAATTTAATAATGAAATAACTTTTTTGCACAAGAACAAAACTCCATTTTTCATATCTTCAGCCACAAATTAAAGAAAAAACAGCACACTAATCTGTAAGTTAACAGTAATTTACTTTTTTTTTCTGTCAGTTATGTTTAAATGCTATGTTTGGCTATAACTTTATAAAGCTCTAAGAATTCCTTCCTGAAGAGATTCTCAAAAACACCTACTTTAGCCATTATACCCTTTTCTACTGGTATTTCTGTTCCTATTTGTACTACACGTAATATGAAATGAGCCTAATCCCCAAAAAGCTTTACTGAAGCCAGTTCACTTCCAGCATTCAGAATGATCAATTGTAGGAGCATCTAGGTTCAAAACAAAGTTAATTCATGTTTAAATACAGTAGGTGAGGTAGAATTAATAAGCTGATCAGTTTCCAAAACAAAAATGTATTAATCCAAATAACTTCAATTAGTTAGCAGAGAGTTGCTTCAAATTCCTCAGCATTGTATGCTTCAGCACATTCTCCCCTCTGTGCATCACAGGTATCATATGACTTAAACCATACTTTCCTTTCCAAGAAGTGAAGATATTTTAATGAATTTTAAAACTTTAATCCTCTGCAGCAGCGTCTTGGTTGCATGCACTGGAAGTGTGGTGCAGACAAACTTCAGCTGTGATCCTTTCTTACCTGACCAGATGCTTTAAAGATTGGAGGGCTCAAAGGACTGGTCCTGATTTACACTCCACAAAGTAAAACAGGGGAGATAAATAAAGCCCCAGAAAACAGCAAGGTACCTGACAACAGCTGACTATTCTATACACACAGATATATGGCTGCTTGGCAGAGCAGAAGCAACGCAGCTCCCTCTCGGCTGTTGGTACAACACATCATGGCAGTGCTGACAGTAAACACTGCACTTGGAATTCACTGGAAAATGGCAACAACATACTTTGCTGTAAGAAAAGTCACCACATCTTTTTAAAAGGGTACAGCAGAGGGAAGGTGAGGAGAAGATTAATCTCCCTGTATTCTGAAGCACAGTGTAGGAGCTCCTCAACCTTGAGCTCAAGGATTCATTAGTTTATGGAAAGCAGTACACGAACTAAGCTCCTTTGTACACGTCTCATTCTGACATCTGAACAGTGACACAATTTCCATATGAAAGGATAATTTAGTCCAGTTGGTCTAATTTCACTTAACCTTGCTGAGAACAAACTGGAACATCAGGCATACGCACTGTATCCCACAAGCTTGAAGCAAGGTTGTCACTTGAAATTCAAGATACTCTCAGAACTACCATAAAATGTTGCCATAGTCTGGAAAGTGCATTTTTGCCAGTCTAAACTGTCTGGAAGATCTCCAATTCAATTAATATCAACTTAAGCCTACCTTCCCTAATGATGGGAACCTTTCTGTATTACTGAAAGCCTATTTTGCAAGAAGGCTTCAGTGACCTCTTAAAAACAACATGCTAGATGGAAAGTTTATTTAGGCACCTATCCTGCCTGTTCTTAGAATAGCAGAATCTTGATATTCATACTTTTATGTTAAAATCTGGCACGTTAGTACAAATTACAGACAATCATAGAATCATAGAATAGTTAGGATTGGAAAGGACCTTAAGATCATCTAGTTCCAACCCTCCTGCCACAGGCAGGGACATTTTTGAGTTTTGGCCATAAGAGCATCATGCATATGTTCTGCCCATTCCTCCTCAATGTAATTAAAGCAAAAACTACTTCTGAACCTTTATTAGGGCAGAATGTGTATTAACTCTACCAGGTAAGGGAGGAAATTAACTTATGGGCCTTGTAGACACCATTCAACTTAGCAAGCCATAGCTAATAGAATTTATCAGAGAAGATTATCTTCTTGTCTAGACCAAAATATTTCTCAAGAGTTAAAGATGACCCAACTTCATCCTCACCAGTGTTTCAGAGCATCCATGAATGTGAGTGAGGGAGGCAGAGAAAAAGAAAGAAGGTGATTAAAGAAAGGCTTTATTTTATTCTGCTAAACCTGGTAACACCTTCCTTGTACAGCTTCATCATTAGGCACAAAGTTTGGTGGTGTGAAATAAAATCATTGACTGTGTTCTATATCCCATGGGAGAAGGTAGGAAAGAAGTTGGATATACTAGAATTTCTACACTTCTTTCAGTTGAAGTGATTAATTACTAATGTTACAAGTGCTAAGGTTGTCTGAACAGTCTCCAGTTACTCAGTGATACAGGAGTATTGCAGAAAGGTGCTAATGGAGTAGCTGCACAGATCTCTCCCTTAATGAAGTCCAGAGTGGACTGAATTCAATTAGAAGTTCTTCTTAGAAGTTTCAGTTAATCTTTATATTAACTAAAGTTAATGCTCAGTTTATGCTCAACTTGTGAATACTAGAAGTAATTTTTAAGTTCTTTAAGATCTTGCATATGTACTGCTCTTCAGCAATATATAAATTGCTGTTGAAATACATCCACCATGAGCTGTCCCTTCTGGTACAAAGCCAGCATTTTGGCATTCAAATG
>NW_009942424.1:51234-74383 GCF_000696875.1 Nestor notabilis | reverse complement strand
AGGGAAAGATTAACCTATTTCTGGATCTTAGAAGAGCTACTTAAAGGGGCTACTTTTTAAATAAAGAAAAAAATGCAGTGAAGAATTATATACAAAATCGAAGCGTATTTGAATATCTATGTCAGAAGTCTGCATATCATCTATTTTTTCCTATGCAACTGACCTCAAATCCATAATTCCAAACATTCCCATAAACCCACTTACAAAATCAGACACAGAAATCATATTCTAAGGGTCATGTGTTTTCAATTTTAAAGCACTGATGTTGGGTGGCAGAACTAGGAGAATGAAGAGGACTTTCTCTTCTCTTTATATACTGCACAGTAGGTCAGAACAGTCTTTGGGTCATCACACATACTCATTTCATATGCAAAATGGAAGGACTACTTACGCTCAAACAGATTTAAACTACCTTTGAAGCACATTTTCTTTCATTCTATCTTTTTAAAGTTTAGACAGTGTCTTCGCTGATGTTTTTATAGGCTCAAAGATGACAATGAAATCTACCATCTGCCTAAGATCTCTTATGAAAGTATTTCTATATAGATATCTACTTCATATTATTATATAAAAACCAAAATGGAGGTAAACTGGTGAAGAAGATTAACGTTGTAGTGTCATGTTATTGGGTTTATTGTTAGATGGTTGAGATGGCTACCTCTAAAAAGTAGAGTTTATATTATAGATTAAATTAAAATTATAGACATAATTTTTTCATGAAATACAAGTAGCACTCCCACTCCCCACCGATTCTTAAAAACAGGTTTACATTTAATTGTGGTTCTATTTCCTAGAACTTCTAGAATAAATTTGTTTTAAAAGCCTGCAGCAAAGGAACATTTAGAAACAGTGTGAACCAAATTTCTAAATCAGTTAATGTGATGACACAGGGTCATTGCTCAAAGTTGCCCTTAGTAATCTTATTAGAAGATGCTTTGAACATGAATAAAACACATTTCTAAACCCAAAGATGAAACAACTATTAAAAATGAAACTCATTTTTGAAAAATAAAAAAAATCTGAGGTGTTAAAAAAAATGCAGATTTGCTTTTAAACATTGCAGTGGCATGACTGGAGTTTCAAAAAAACATCAAAGGCTTTAAATACTTAAGAAACCTTAAAATAGAAAGGGCTGTAATCTCACTTAGCTACTGCAGAAGAGTGAAATTATGTATTAGTCAGGGCTGCAAAGATTAATTTCTTTTAGTCAGTCTAATTTTAAGTAGCAGTGTATGCCCCTGTCAGCTGGTTCCTTTCTCTAAAAAACAAAAGGTGTATGAGAAATGTGAACAGTTTCGCATCTTGCAGTGAGACTCCTATTCATTTTTAGATGTTTCTCATGAGTACTAGACTAAGTCTGAGTACTCTGATAAAGAAATTCTCCATATGCCACATTAAAGACTGGTTTTGGGTGGGTTTTGTTTGTTTTTAATTAAAGGTATGTACCACATATCCTCAATCCCATTGAAAATTGGGACTTGAACTGGATTGTGAATCTAAATAGCAATTAAATGAAGTGCACATAATTAAACAGAAGACAAGATACATATCCAGAAAAGTCAGAAAGCAGGAAGATCATATGGAAGAGCTGAATGAAAACTGAGGTTTCTCAGGCTACCAGCAGCTTCTGTAAAATAAACTGCATGTCTTCATAACCCCAGTTTTACCATTAAATAGTCCCCTCACTGAGACTACTGAAGGAACAGAAACTAACATTTAACTCTTACTACTAATGATCTTGCCATATTACAAACAACAGAGGAGTTAGAAACCTCCTACATTGTCATAAATATTACAGAGAATTTTCCCCCACATCTTCAATTTAAATGAAACAGACAAAAAAAATAATCCACAAAACAAACCCCCACCACAGGATGTCTGCTGGCTCCATGAGGACATCTGCTCTATAAGGACATGGTATTATTTCTGGGACATGGGAGAGGTGCCCCCATATTTCCTCTGCACTTCTGTGCTGAATAGAAAGGATAACATTTTGATAGTTCTGTAGTGAATATATACAGCTAAAGATTTCTAAAGTTCTTTCAATTCCAAAACACGTCAAGAAGCAGAAAGGATTTGCTTGTCATCTCTGCTTCAAGTCTTTCTCCGCTTATGGGGAAAAACCAGTATACATACACCATCTCAGTTTGTCCTGTAGTAAAAATATTCCTACCCACCTGTACTGAAAAAGAAGACATTGAAATGCCTTTCTCCTCCCGCCCCCCAAAAGAATATTCAACAAGTGTACAGAAGCCTCTCTTTATTATCCAGCATTTTACTTCTACACTACTGTAAAACACTGCAACAGTGAATTTATAGGGTTGTCTCCTCTTTCAAAGGTCACAGCCATTTTAAAACTTCAGACTGCAACATGATCTCTAGCAGCTATAAATCAGAATTAAAGGGTATAAAAACATAAAAGAAAGGCTGTAACATACAATTTGGTTTATTGTAGTTATAAGGGTAGTCTCATGAATTAATCATATGACAAAGACGAAATTTCTGATGAGGCAAGAGCTGGTTTTGGGTCAGCATGTGAATGTTGTTATAAATGTGAATACATGTTTTTCCATGTATTCACATGTATAACAAAAAAGAAACTAAATTCAGAATTTAATTTTTCAATTCTGGTTTTCAAGGGCGACAGGAAATGGTGACTGCTGTGGGCAGAGGAGCTTATTGTCATCATCTGGAGGGGGTCAGGTCTGCTGCTGCTGCTTTTATGCTGAACAGATGGCTGAAAAGAGATCTATTTCCAAGTTTGAATAAAACCTGTTACTCTCCTTTGCAAATAAGCCAATTGCCAGTTCTACTCCAAGCAACCTTAACACAGAAAAATTCTAGATAATTATAAACCTTCTGCTTGATTCCAGCTTCTATTTCATGCATACTGTCATCATGAGGTAAAATAAAGTCAACACAAAGATTTTTATGGGGAAAAGGCAAAGGTCCAAACATCAAGGCTACTTTTCAGTGAAGTTAGTTTTAATTAACAAAATTTGATTGGGGGTTTGCAATACCAATGGTTTTCATTGTAAATGATGCATTTTTCTTTAAATTTGTTTTCAAGAAATAAGGAAACAGCACTTCCTAGAGCTGTGATACACAAACCACGTGGGACTGTTGATGAGAGCTTCATTCAAAGTAAAGGACTTCACTCGAAAAAAGAAGCTACCCAATGTCATTTACATAGACCAAGCCAGCAACATTATTTCCTTATTTTGTATGATTCTAACTCTCCTGTGAGCAGACAAATAATCTGTGCTTCACAGTGAGTGACCCATGCCCAGAGAGGAACTGAAGTTGTAAGACATTTCTTAAGACCAAATGCCGAGTTTTGGTACTAGGCTGTGACTTTCCTTTCAGTCAAGTAGGCAATTTGGCAATTGCTGCTGTGGTGCATTTATGGTTAATTACTTAACCACCAGGTTTTCAGGTTCTAGTTGCTCAAGTTTCTTGTCTTTGTTGACTATATAGAAAAGATGTAGCTTGAAAAGCCTGCCTTAATAATGGCAGGTTTTTTCCAAAACTTTATTACTCACAGCTACAGAACAAATTTCTCTCTCTGAAGACAAAAAGAAGTTTCTGGTTAGTGAGAGTATGCATTTTCCTGGGAGAGCAGAATTAAGAAAAACAAAAAAAAAACCCAAACAAACAAACAAACAACCAAAAAAAAAACCAACCCAAAAATCAATTACTGGACTTTCACTTTTTAAAATTAAAACAGCACAACTGCCATTGGTATACAATAGGCTACTGATGATACTATCTCAGTATAATCAATGGAAAAACCAAACACATCAGTGGTCCTAAAACTAGGTAGAATTTGCGTGATATAATGTAGATAAAAACTGCCAACCACAGCACCGAGACATCTGAGAGAGACAGCAGTTCTTGGCTGCTCCCAGTTTTTGGAATCAGAGGAAAGCATCCACAGTATCATTCTAGTACCTTATGCATTCCCACTGCCAATCCTAACCTCTGATTTGAGAGAACAGAGATATAATTTGGGATATTGCATTTAGTAAATTGCTGATTTATATATTCAGATGATCTCACACTGATTTTGAATTACTGTATCATTATTTTAGGGGTATAATTGTGTGATCGCTGCAGTGATCCTAGGAATGGAATATTATAAATATAATGCTTATAGGAATTTATAAAGAGAGCACAAGGATGAAATTATTAGAACTGACTGGAGGGTGGGAGTATGGAATGGCTTATTTTTTAGATGACCCTCAGAAACACTGAATACAGTGCAGTGCTAGTACCGCAACTCTCTCTCTTCACCACCACCCCCAATCATCCCCTTAAACTCATTTGAATGATTTGGAAGAACTTGATGCTTCATAAATTTTTAGCAAAACAAGACACAGCACAAGCTACTAGCAAAGCACAAAATATTTTCAAGTCCTAGTTATCATTATTCAAAGCACTGCTTTTATCCTGGAGCCTTACAGATCAATTCATGGATTTCCATTCACAAAATGAAAGAAAACACAACATTTAATGAAGGTAGTATTTAGATGGGGAGTAGGGACACAAACCACAGGAAAATCTCCTTGGCTTTAGAAGTGGTTAATGCGAATCAGACAAACATTTAACTGCTTCAATTTGACAGCAGTGGTCTGGTTACTTCCTATAGGTAAGTGATGGAAAGCTTTTTCCTGTACTTAGATATGTTCAAATTCCAGGTAATGCTTTCACTTTTCCAACTCTGGTTTTGCTGCCTTAAACCTCTTTTTTCAGTGTCTAGGCAATAGTGGGTTTTGAAAGAAAGTTAACTGGATATTGTGAACTGATAGTCATTCAACTGAGAATTAGCAGCATTTTCTTTTCTTTGCGTACTATGAAGTGATAATAACAAAGAAGAGATATATTTTCAGTGTGCTTATGAGTCTTTTAGTCATTATCCGATGCAAAATTTCAGTATAAACAGTAGCTATATGGAATTATTTAATATACTTAATTTTAGCTTAAATATCCATTCACTGTTTAAATGTATCAATAAGAAGCTTCACTATCAGGATTCATATTTTCTTCCCTATACAAACATTTCAGAGTAGCTACAAATCCAGTGGGAATTTATGCCAGACCATATTTTTACCTCCTGAGTAGGTCATGTGAGATGTGCAAACTACTCAGTGAGTCAGTTTGATATAAGCATTATAGTATTCATGTATGTTCAATTAGTATAGCATTTATCACACTCTAATATATTTCTTTACCATCCACAAAAATGATAAAGAGATGCATGATTCAGTCTCTTATTTAGGAAATGTTATTAAGTCAGTCATCAAGGTCTATGTGCTTCTGTTTCACAAAGTACTAGGCTTTCCTTAAAGCATCTGCATCTCCCAAAGTAAAGAGATAAAACAGTTAACAGTTTGAACTTGACCCTGTTCCTGATTTGGATAGCTAGTGATCTGCAAGATTCATCTTTGGTTATAAGCAGATAAATTCACAGGGCTCCTCATTTCTCTTTGAGATCATCTTAAAGACCATTAAGATTTAAAACCTGTAACCACAACAAAGTCCAGTTTTATTAAAATTAATTGCCCAGTAAATTAAAAAAATACTCAGTTTGCATGTAAGTCAGTGTCAGTTACCTACATACTACAGAATACTCAAGACATATTCCTGAAATGCATCCTTTTATGAGTTCAAAAGACGATGTCCAAAAGAAGCATTGGTAAATTTGTCTGAAATGTCATTTTTTTTTCTGGCCACCATCAGTTCTTCAGATGACTGCATCGCTGAACCAAGCACTTGTCTAGTTTCCATTTAAGCCAGATGTATATTTAGACTAAATAAATCAGATTTTCAGAAAGTTTGTACAGCAGGTAACAGCTGCCCAACAGAAAAACCCTGGACACTATATACAGGTAAGTCACATTGACAAATCCCAGTCAATGATTTCAGCGTCTGTCCCAAAAAATTTACTGCAACAGGTAGACCAGAAAATGGATGCTTGAAATTGCTATTTAGACAGAACCTACTGAATTAGGCATTTGATTGAAAGCTTGCGATGATGAGCAGTGATTAGTAGATGCATGAACCAGACTCTAATCAACTGCTTTTTAGATTCTGGAAGCAGCAATCCCATTGAGACAAGCCTTAAATATCAACTGTGACTTAACTCAATATACTCTAATAAAATAGATAGTTTGTGTAAAGTATAAGAAATCCCACTGCAATCTTAATACTTCCAGAAAGTGAGAGAAAGAAACCAGCCTGCCTTGTTGGCATATGACCAACAGAAAAGCATATAGATGATTTATGGGAACACTCTTCTGGAAAAAGAATATTATGCAACTCCAACGTGTGGCCTTTAGTTTTGCCTAGAGACAGGAGGCTTATGACACCCCCCACACACACCTATCAGCAGGTGCAGATGCAATGCATACAAACTTCAAAACTGGCCTTGCTGGAAGCAACGGATGTTGCCCAAGTATCTCTCCTCATGTAATATACTACCCAGCACAACAGACCAAGCAAAACTGAGAGACATTAGATACAATTTAATAGAAAAGGGAAACATACACTGCAGGCCAGAAGAGGGGCTCCCAAAGTGCACCTCCTTTAATTGCTACCAGCCAACTAATTGGGCCTTTGAGAAACCTGTATTTTTTCTGTGGAAAATTCAAGGCCTTTTGCTGAGACTGCTGGCCAAATTATGAGACACCCCATCTTCTTCCAATAATCACAGAGTCCAGCAGAAGAATCTAGAATGTAATATAGCAAAACACCCTTCCACATTGATTTCTGTCTGCCTCTGTCAAAAACTTCTCAACAGCCTCTGAACAGTTAAGACTACAAAACTCTTCTGGCAATTTATTACTGATGCTGTAAAATGAAGTTACGTGGTTAACTGCAGTCAAGGCCCTGATTACATAAAACACTTTCCAATAGAGTCAGGTGAGAAAGAGGCTCCCTGACAGATCCCAGACACATCAAGGCTGAATTTGAAAACACCACACAGGATTGTCTTCACAGGGTTTTTTTTTCTGGAAACTCTGGGGACTATAGCACATTAATGAGGAAGACTGTAAAAAGAAATTGTTTCTCTAGCAAATCAGAAGTGCAGCCATGAGAAACTGTAGACTTCTGTTCAGATACCAAATACTAAATTCTTCATTTGTATGTGGCTAACAAGTAAGTCTGACAGTAAAGTTTATCATATTAGTAAACTTTATCACATTAGCACTGGAAAAACTACTCTAGGACTATCACAGGCTGTGAACTGTGACTTTCAAGGCAAGAGAAGTTTTCCTGCTTAAATAATCTACTTGAGCAATAGAGGAACCTAGGTGATGGAGAGCTACTGAAATTATTTCCTGTATGACACATTAGTCCAAAATGTGTATTACTTCTTCAGAAACCCAGAAAAGTTAGTCTTTTATTTGTCTATTGTATACATACAACATGTTACAGTACACAGACATCATATTATCCAATGTGATCTGACTGTTCATCCTATAAATGTTATTCATCTAAACAGAAGAACTACCAAAAATGGTGGGACACTGGTGGATGAGTGTCCTGTAGACTAAAAGTCAACTTGAGGACAGTAAAAAAAACAACCCCAAACATAAGTGAGGAGTAAATTTCTTGATAGGACAGAGATCTAAATTTGGACAACAGCCGCCTTTTGTGTTGTAGCCAGAAAATAATTTGATTTGGGCCTGTTACATAAAATCTCACAAGAGACTATTTCACTTAGGAGAACGTTTACCTCTAGAAAAAGAAACTGCAAATGGCGTAGTTTTAGGGACAAAGATTCTCTAACACGAAGCAACAAAAGTCATCAAAAACGCAAAAGAAAATTCTATGCAAAACCAACTGACCTTGTCACACAGCTACAGGAGAGCAGATCAGTGTCTACTGCATGTTGCTACCACACCTTTTGTGAACTGCACTGATCTGAGATTGTACTGCCCTGCTGTGGGAACACACAGGGACTACAAACTAGATACACAGCCTCAGATGTCAATGGGTGAAAGACTGATAGGTTGGAAAATATGTAAACAAAGTTTGAAAATGATCTTGCATCACTATTTGCCATATGATTTATTTCTGGATAAGGAATATCAGTTTCCATTCTCGTGAATATTATGATCTCTGACTTTGTTTTTTACCATACAAAAATTGGCTACGCATTTTATGCTGGACTTTGGTGGTAAGTTAAGCTAAAGCAATTAGTTCCACTGGAATAGACTGCTGTATTTGGACAAGCCAGACACCTTCATCATCATGGCTGATGAAATTAGAATTACAACTCCAGGATCCTGCTGCCACTGCAGTGGCAAGAGAATTAACCATGCAAATGCTCCTCATCCATGAAATCAGCATCAGTCAGAAGACTACCAACAATGGTGTTCCCATCTAGCATTCCCTTAGAGATCATCGAGAAGGCTCATGCAGTTTGTCCTACCAGTTGTTTTAAAGTATGACAATAATTTCACAATGTTCCTCTGTGAAACTTTGCATACACCATTTTCTTCTTGAGATCTTTTTCACCTTTACCATCCCCTGGAGCAGTAGGGACAGAAGTGCTTATTTTTATCAAATAACAGAGTAACTAACCAGGGAACACTGGAAACCACACACCTAAATCAACTGCAAAGCCAAAGCATTCCTCCTATTTCAAATCCATCCTATCTCCAAGCTCTGCCATGCTTCATTTTCTCACTCTAAATCTCATGTTTATCCAAACATCAGTCCTCCTATATTTAAAGGAACAGTGAAAGACTTTTGCATAATTTTTGTATTTTAAAATACATTGTGCAGCTTTTAGTGATCGCTAGAAAAATCAAAGAAAAAAATCAGTAAAGACCTTTTTTAAAGCTGTTTTAAAGCTGGCAATCTGTTAAAATAAAAAAAATTAAAGAATGGTTTTGAAACAGTTGGCACCATTTGTTTAATAAAATGGCTGCAGTTAGCATAAGCATTGCTTAACTCAGACCAGCAAATAAGTAAAAACCCCATCAATTTCTGTTTCAATAAAATACGAGTTCTCTGGATTTTGCCAGAGAGAAATAGACTGTGCCATTTGATAACATTCTTTACTGCATATTTCATTATTTCTCAACATCTCATAGGTACTCAAAAAATAGTTAGCTGCAAACCACATTTAATTCCCAAAACTGTGTGGTGAAAGCCAAGTAAACACATCACAAACTGGGCATCTGCTTACCCGAGACCAACACATGGCATTTATAATTTTGCCAGTTCCATTACTAACATATCCAAACAGCTGCCAAAGGTAGCAATCCAAAGACTTTCCAGGCAATGGGAGTGAACTGGCCTTTTTCAGAATCGAAACATTAAAATCACCTCATGGATGATACCAACAGAAAAACACAGTGCTAAGCTTACAAGGGTAAGTTGGGGGGTGGTAAATAATAAATGTTAAGGCAATAATACAGATGCTCAGAAGTAGAAATAAGAACTCTTATACACGTCGTCAGCTGTTATCAGCTGCTCTTGCCCAAGTGCATAATATATACTTTCAGTGACAAAACAGCTGGGTGCCACCAGCCCCTCTTCTCTCAGCAATCTAAATACTGAACTCTCTGGCAACCAATGCATCCTGTAAGGGCTGTTTGATCTATCAGGTGATTTTGGCTTTGTTATTATAATAACCAAAACTCAACCATTGACCAAGCCAGAGCACTTTCCCGAACATGCTCATGGTGCATTCTGTGATGTCAGGCAAGGTTCAGTAAGGGTAACAAAAACCCCAAGACTATCTGGGAAAACAGGAAAACATAATACAGACAGTAGAGACATTAAGGAATACGGTGTGGACACACCAATGTTGGTCTGCAATCCCCCAAGGTCCAAAATCATAATGCTGGCACTGCACTGAAATAAGCCTTGGTGTAATTCACTATGCTGGAGATTACAGGTCCACGTATTTCACACACAACTGTTTATGTCATAGAATCATAGAATAGTTGGGGTTGGAAAGGACCTTAAGATCATCTAGTTCCAACCCCCCTGCCATAAGCAGGGACACCACACACTAAACTATGTCGCCCAAGGCTCTGTCCAATATGGCCTTAAACTCCTCCAGGGTTGGAGCATTCACAACTTCCTTGGGCAACCCATTCCAGTGCCTCACCACCCGCACTGTGAAGAACTTCTTCCTTAGATCTAACCTAAAGTTCCCCTGTTTAAGTTTGAAGCCATTACCCCTTGTCCTACCACTACAGGCCCTAATGAAGAGTCCCTCCCCAGCATCCTTATAGGCCCCCTTCAAATATTGGAAGGCTGCTATGAGATCTCCACGCAGCTTCTCTTCTCCAGGCTGAACAGCCCCAACTTTCTCAGCCTGTCTTCATACGGGAGGTGCTCCAGCCCCGTTATCGTCCTCGTGGCCCTCCTCTGTCCTTCAGGTCCAGCACTAGATCTGAGGCAATGTGCCTAAGCACAACCTCTGGTGACACCATCCTGCTCAGGATGTCAATCCAGGAAAACCTTTGCTCAATCTCAACACTGCAGGAATGTTTCTGGACTCCAGCTAGTCCTGAAAACAGGCTACGTTCACTGCACCTAAGCTAATCAACCATACCTAACTAATAAATTAGCTAAAGCAGCTTGCTAGAAGTGACTATACATCTGTGGCCTAACTTACTAAACTAACCAGATAAAGACCCTGGTGGGGTGGCAGTGGTGGGGGAGGTCTCTAGACTGTAAGCAACATTTTAATATTTCAGATTTCATGCTTGATCAGATTAGCCATGGCTAAACTTGATCTGATCAAGTTCCTGCAGCTTTTTGTTCCTAGCCCTAGGAATATCAACAAAGTGTTCCTAATATAGTGCGACTACAAGGGAATTCAGATATTGCACCAACACAGTAAATATTCCACAAATACAATAACATATACTAATAAGTGGATACTGCAAGTCTGCATTAATACACTCAGGACTGTGAGGGATGTCATTACCTGAATGTAACTATGAAAAGAGAAAGACATGAGGTAAAATGGCTCCAGTGTAAAACTTAGCTGACTATGCTGACCCTTGGCACCAACTACTGATGTTGGCCTCTCCAAACCTCTAACTGAATGCTTATCAAAGCAAAAAAGAAAATACTGAACTTTGTTTTAAGTCCATACACTGCCCACTGGTCTGACCCTACAGACACGAAGGAGTAATGAAGCAGGCTGTCCATCAAGAAGGCACAAAAGTCTGTCTGGAGGTGATGGCACATTTTCGGAAAGCAGGGTTCGCTTTTACTGCCAGTGGGCACATTAAGTAGGTGGGAGAAGCCTTGGAGGCCAGGCTTTATTAATGTGTGAACAAAGATTAGCCTCCACGTCATCCCCACTGCATTCGAACAACCCATTTCTCTTGTTTTCCTTTGCGATTGCTAGCAGACAAAAACCAACTCATTCTCTCCTCTATAATTTGTCTTTTTTTGGGGGGGAGGGGGGAGGGGGGAGGGTGTGTCATATTTTCCACTCGAAAGAATCATATTCAAAATGTCACAGAATTTACAGACTAGCAATGCAACCTGGCAACAAAGGTATCTTGAAAAGGGAAAGGAGAAAGCATTTGAATTCGTGAGTATTTGACAGCTGAATAAGTCATGTCACTGAATTTTGCACCAAGCATAATTTCAGCTATCTCTTCTCATTTCACTGTATGTTTTAAAGACACGCCTGATAATGCATCAAACCAGCTTAAAATAAAAAGGGTTGTTTCGTTTGGGATTTTTTTAAAGACAATTTTAGTTCTAAAGTAACTTCTAATGAAAACCAGCAGTGGAGGCATTTTATTGTGGTACTTCTGTCAATGACTCCATAACAACTTTGACAAATAAGTACTCCTTATAAATATAAAATAGACCAAAGAGCTGTGAAAAAAATAAAACATATATTCAAACTTTACCCTTTGACTGCTGGTCAGAGACATTGTGTCTTCTACACACATGCTGCCTATATGGGATCAGAGTAAATCAAGTACATTTGACCTACCAAGCTTAACACGACTGTAAGTGTATCTCAAAGACAGGAATGCAGGACGTATGATGCTGCAGCCCTGACTGATAACTAAGAAGTAAGTTATAAATAAATCTGGAACAGTTGGGATTGACTGTTGTTTAGCACTTTCAGACAGACGTTCAGGGCAACTGGCAAGGGCTTTGAAAGCTGTTTCCTATATTAGAATCATGGCAAAAATAGACGTGAGGCTGCGTTCCCTTGTCTTCTGCTAAAATAGATCTTGCTTAAAAACATTTTTACATGTTTTGGCGAGGTGTAACTAGTTCACTGTCAGCTACAGACCTAGATCATAACTGGAAGTCCCATGTCGACCTACCATGAACAGTTACTTATTGAATTAATAAGAGAAAAAAAAAAGAAAAAAAAAAAAAAAAAAGGAAGTGGCGGGTACTAGGAGATATTAGGGACAAGAAGCAGCTGGGTTTACTGTTTTGGTTGGGTTTTTCCAACTTTTAAGTGAAGGTACAACCTGAATTCACTAGCCAGGAAGACCCTAAAGACCTTTAAAAATAAAACTAAAAGGGAAAATCATACATTTTACCAATTGTCCTTACGAATTTATGTGCGTTTTTTGAAGTTTGGGGTGTTTTGTTGCTGGTTTGGGGTTTCTTTTTGCTTCTTTTCTTTTTAAATTCAAGAACAGATTATGCATAATAACTACTCTCAGCAAGGCTGAGTTGTGAGAACAGAACAGGAAAGAGGCAGCATGGATGGGGTTTGTTCTGGTTTTGAGTGCCTCAAATACTGTTTGCAGGGCAAGCATTTGTCACAGTTATCTTGCCTCCAGCCCTTCAGCTTCCAGATAAATTAAGTTGGCTTTTATTTGTGTGGTTTTTATAGTCAAAATACATCTATCAAAATACTGTATTAGCTAGTTCACTAACTGAACAGCCAATTGTTCTGCCAAAATAAGCAGTGCCCTTAATGAACAATTTGGAGCTTTCAGGGTCAGTGAGAACAGAAAATCTTAATATATAGATCACAAATTCTGTATAACTTCATGTCACAGTTTCAGATTACAAGTGAACTCCCAAACTATATGCAAGATGCACATGTGACTGAGAATAGAACATCTATAGTGTACTACAAAATCATAGGGGAGACTAGGATACAGTAAGAACAATCTGATCTTGCATATATCAAGGTCTCGCAAACAGGTTTCCCATAAACTGTTCTTTCTCAACCAGAACCAGTCTGCATAGTGTTTTGCTGACAGATATGAAATTGCCCCACCTGTGCACACACTCTAAACCACCCTGGAACAAATCAGCTCCAACCTAGAAACTCTGTGATTGCGATACATGACGCCATCTCTCTCAGCAGAGCTCATTGCTGCAGTTCTGCTCCCGGTGAGCCCTGTTGCAGACCTTATGGTTCTGAGCAGGATCACAGCTTCTTGGGCCAGAGCATGTACAAGGTGGACTCATACTTCTCTACAAGATAACACGTACCCAACTTCCAACTACTATCTATAGTTTCTACAATATGCAAACTGCAACAGAATCTGCACTAGGAAATTTGTGTAACTTGCCTTCTAAAGTAAGCCTAGTGTAAGTTAAGGCAGGATTCAACGACTCCAGGCTTGCCGAAAAGTACGCACAAATGACCACATTTCAGTTACTGAATTCTGTTTTTTCCATCACTACAACTGCTGAAAACATGCTTATCAAAAGAGACAAAATTCATCATGAAGAGTCAAATCTTTTCTTTGTAATGGATTGCCACATTGCAGATGTCATTTCCTTTCACCAGAAGAGCCTGCATGAATGTATTTTAAACTAATTACCTTTAGGTGGAAAATATGACTTGCTTTCAGCTTTGTGAGGCCAGTCCACCACAAGAGGTCCAAACCTACGAAAGCTGGCAGTGATCTCATCTACAAAAAACAAATGAGGCACCTTAGAGAGAATCTGAAGACTGACAGTGGCAAGTAAAATTCTTACTTTCAAAAATCCCCAAAACCAAACAGACTACTTTCTACACCTATAAAGAAAAGTAAGAACTGCAGTAGTGCACATAGAGGATTGCCTAAATATTCTTTATGTACACATGGCTGCTTAAAAAAGTAATCTTACATTCCACTAATGCAAGTTTGCAGCAGGATTAAATGCAAACATGATCTATCAGAAGTGAATATGCTTCAGCTGCGATCTATTTCTAATTATAGCCACAAAGCAGGGTCAGATGCAGCCACATGGGACTGACAGAGGAGCTACATGTCAGCACGGCCACTCCTTGCAGCATGCCCTAGAAAGCAGGGTGCGTCAGGTCACATGACTGTGGGGACTTCACCTTCTTCATCCCCTCTGGAAATCTGCCTTGAATTACCAAGTTATTTTGTTGTTTTTTAAACATTAATTTAGAAACACTGAGGGACACACATCTCAAACTATCCTGTAGGGCAATTCTGTTCTACATGCAAATGTTTCGGAAAAAAGTATTTTACGTTCTTTTTTAAAATATCTTTTTCTCCTCGATGCATTTGTTTATGTACTTTAAAGAAAGAATTAGTTTAAAACTGTCTCTAACGTGATGCTAGATATAGATTAGAGCAACAATCTGAAGAGTTCGAAGACTAAGGCAGCAGTTTTCCAATTCTTTGCTTGCTGTTTGAGATGTGTCCAGTTTATCTGACCCCATGAGCTGCACATCAGATTTTCCAAGTGACTATGGCCACAAAACACACATTGCATAATGCAGGAGCTGAAGGAAAAAGGCGTTACTGGAGTAGACCTCTCATGGAAGAGGGTAACTGCTCCCAGGCAGCCACGTTACTTCCTCACGGGGTAGGATGGCCATGTATTTTTATTCTGAGTGACCCAGCAATGTTCACATCAATTGTGCCTGTCAGCCTCCTGCTTCTTACAGCTGGGGATCCAGATTACCCAGCAGTACCAGTACCAACAGTCCTGTAACTCGTGATGTGACACGGGAACTGCATTTGAGCTGTCTGTAAACCACAGACTGGCAACTCATACTATTTATGAAAATTGCATGTCACTTAGGCCTGAATTTAGTAGGTCAGATTTGGAGATCCCTCTCTCCATTATAAGGCCTCCTCAAATTCCCTATATATGTCAATTGAAGCCAGATAATGGTGGATTCCAGCTGTACTATGAAAAATACAACAAAACCTGTCATTTTGGTCTGGGAGTCAGGGTGGGTGGGGGCACACACAAATAGAGCAGATACTAATTGATATGGAGGAAAAAACTGATCGTGCCCACTAAGCTGGTTATTATTTTGTAACCATATTAATTACCCTACATTTGTCTACTGAACATTGCATAATTGCTGATATAAGAGTTGATTAAAACCTGCTTTATTTTGGTAAGGATTGTATTAACAAAGTCCTTAAAGTCAAACACATCTTTTATAAAGAACTGGGAAACACTACAGAGGAGTGACAGTAGCCACAAAGTTCCCTTTTTCAGCTTTCCCACTTTACATACATGGGAACACTTGCTGCTATTGCAGACCAAATGACCTGCTATGAAGGCATTTCTGTCTCTATCTCTTCTGATCTACAGCAGAAAAGAATGTCAGTTAAAATTCTGAGGTGTTGCAGGTGGTGGTGCTTGTTTGGTTTAAATAATGCCACGAGCACAACAAGTGACATACCTGGGAAAATACATTTGTTTTTAGGAAAATCAGACTTTTAAAAGTAACTGTATGAAAGCCACTTCCCACATGTCCCCAGCGTAACTTGTTCACAGTACCTTCATCAATGTCAGGAGGAAGACCTCCAACAAACACCTTTCTAGAATAGCGTTCCACTCTTTCACCATTCTGACAGCGTGTTGGAGAGCTGAGACCCGATGATAAAGACTGATCACCATGACTGTCATCTAGGAAGCCATCTTCAAAAGGAAATAGTGAAGACCGACCTGTAACAGATTTTGTAGTATCTACAGTTAACGCTGTTTCCTGGAGAATTAAATATTTCAGTAAAAATTGTTATTATTTTACTTTTACTGTTTTGCTTTAACAGAATTTACATAAAGGGGCCCAGCTAAGTGGTCTAGTTATCCACATGATGTTCATTAGTATTGCTTCTATTTTTCCAAGACTGTATTATTCTTACAAGCCAATAAACCTAATACAGCTTTAAAACAAACCCTTGCAAATGACTAGCAATGAAAACCAGCCAGTTATCTGATGTAACTGTGTGTCATAACTATGGAAACAATTTTTGTAAGATTTAAATTTCAAAATAATTCTTAGGGATTTAAATGTTCCATAACAGATCTTGAAGGAATGATCTTTTACGGCAGAACAGTTTCCTTCAGAGTGCTTTACAGGGTCCTAACCACAAGGGCTGCATCACTTCCTCCTTGAGTGAATAAAGAACCGATCTCAGTGGGGGGGGGAAACAACAAAATAAACATAGAAAAGCTTTGTGTTGTGGATATTAAACGTGTAGGTGGAGCAAGATGCTTATCTAACAAGAAAAAAAAAGAATCTTTAAAATCTTATTAAATAAATTGCATTTGAAGTAAAAAGTTGTTATCTAGGACAGCCTGTCAAGTGTTAAAACACCCTTTCAGTAATGAGTTAACAAAAAGCAACATAAATGGCTGCTACTCAGTTTGTTAATGAAAATTAATTTAACTTGTGATCATCTGATGCAATTAACTTGTTGCTTACTACCAAAGCACACACACATTACCTTAAGAACCAGAAGATTAAGAAATATTCAAAGTCTCTATATAAGCAACACTAGAACATGCCAGCTTCAGAATATAATAATTCCTTATAGCAGAGTTGAAAATTAAATCCTGCAATGTCGAGCGATGTCTGAATGGGAACCCCATCTCAGCCCTGAGAATGCCAATTGTCCCCTCATCACAGAGGATTGCTCTCAGGGATGGATAATAATTAATTGATACAAACAGTTTATAGGGGGGTTAATTACAAGTATGAATAGCAGGGCACATAATTTAATTCGAAGATAATGGATCACATGAAATTGACTGCCAGCAAGACCTAAGGAAGAATTAATGCCATACTCCTATCAACAGCACAGGAAGTACAGGAAATAAAAACAGGGGCAAGAAGAAAAATCAAAACATGCAAAGGGACAGTATTCAGAAAAATGTATACACTGAAAATATCAGTAATAGAGTCTCCAGTAGTAAAGGACATTACAAAAGGCAGCAGCAATCCAACATACGGAAATGAAGCTAACAAACAAAAATCAGCAAAGATGTTCTGACTGACACAGAACATCAGCCTGATTTTTAATGAGCATCAAGCACTACAAAAGTCTTGATTAGAAAGAGTATATAAAATGTACAACATTGAGAGAGATCTCAGATACAAAACTCCACCAAAGCAAAAATCCTACTGTGCTTTTAAGCACCAACATTAAAAAAGGGTAAATGCCACAATCAGAGAAGGATCTAGAGAGGCTACACTTTAAAGTCTAGTATAACTGGTTGTCAAAAATGGTGGGGTTAGAGCATGAAACAGGGAAGATTATTGATGAATATCCCATTAATGGACAAAGAGGTCATGCACATATATAAACATAAGCATTTCAGCTTAAAAGAGAACACATGCATGAGAGAAATAATAATTAGGACTGCTAAGATTGTGTAAAAATATCGAAGCAGAAAACCCACTGAAAAGTAAGAAATGAGAAAATATCCATAGAAGACTGACATTACTAAGAAGCCAAATAATCTTTTAATTCCCACCCACCCCCCAACCTACCTTCCTGTAAAAAATAAACAGCATGAGCCATTAGTGGAAGTTGACATATGAAATTAATAGACGCTAGAATGAGGTGTTCAGCTAAAACACAAGTGTACAGAGAAGGCTGAACAAGTGCTGAGTTCTGAAGGAAATAATAAAAATGCACAGCAGCTTAAAAAGCAAAATTTCTCCTCTTATGCCACATGATTGACAGTCTGCAAGCACTGTACTCAAGTAAATGCAAAAGATGAGCTAAAAATTTATAGTTAAGTATACATGTACAACATAGAGACAAGGGAATAGGGAATAATTGTTCACTGTCTCTTCCAGTAAGGGGAAAATAAAATGCATTGAACACAATCAGCATGTGGCAAGGCTGAAAGCAAGTCAAGCTGTGGAACCCCCTGCCACAGGCTGCTTAGGATGCTGGAAAGTTTACGTAGGTTCAGAAAAGGGAATGAGCAAGAACATGAGAAAAACCTATTCTGAAGCAATTAATATTGAGACATCACCTCAAGAAACCCTCAGAGGCAAATCTCTGGGACAGTATTATGGGAAAACCACTAGATGTCTTATGTTTAGTCCTGTGCCCTTGCCAGTGCAGCAGAATATAGCTTGTGCTGATTTTCCACAGCTGTGCTGATACCTATACCTGAAAAACTGGTTGTAAAAGTTAAAAACCAGGTACCTAAAGCAACATGACTCAACAGCTCTAACCATGACACCTACAAGGAAATGCTCACCTCTACTCGAAGAAAACTGGGGATCAAGCAAAGAACTGATTGGTTATGGCAAGCCCCAAGAAATTTCTGACAAAACCTTCCCACTGAAGATGCTTAGTCACAGAATCAAATGCTAATTACAATATCCATATATAATAAACATGAAACAAGTTCCTGCACAGATTTGCCTCTGGGTACTCTGCATATTACAGCAATGCAAATGGCAAAAAACAATAGTAGAGAGGGATAAATGAGAATATTTGATATACAACACCATGTTTTTAATAGACTGTTACAGAATTTCGTGTTTCTTAATGTTAAGAAAGCTCAAAACAACATTGTAAAATTCAAGGTAATGAGAAAGCATGAGTATCACAGACTTTGGTATTGTATGAAGAAGGGAAGTCACGAAACCCCTAACATTAATGACAAGACATACGTGCGCGCACACAAAAATCTACTTGTCACTACAGAAAAGTCTGGCTTTCACACAGGAAACTATTATTATGGAGTGACACATGCTTTTTGGTAGAGAGAAAAAAAAATAAAAAAAATCTGAAAGCCCAGCACATTCAGAACTTGTTTGCCCTGTTTTGTCAGCACTATAGTTTTTATAAAACAGCCTACACTGTATTCATCACAGTTACTGCCACATTACTGTATTTCACTTCTATAAGTAAACATGAACTGCAAGCAGGTTATAATGTCCAACTGATTCCCACCTCCTTCCCTACTTTGGTGCCATTTGATCAACCTGGAAAGACTTGCCACAGCCTTAAAATGAAATTAAACTGTTTACATGCACAGGGAGTATACAATATTATACACTCCGCATACTTACCAATTTGTTTCAGTACCATAAGACCACTGAAAAAGTATGATTTTTAGGATGCTTTCAACATCCGTTGACAATAGCCTGTTCTATGTTCTATAGCTATGTTCATTGGAAGCAGGGAAAAATAGGAAGTTTGTGGGGAAAACCTGAATATTTTCTTTTTGTTTAGCTGTCAAATAAACACTAAAACCAGCTTTGACTAAAATCACCTCAAATTCTGTATTATAAACTGTGCTAGTGTAGCCTTTATGGCCTACTACCTCAATCCATACAGATGTGCAAACTACAAGTTACTTGCATGCTATTGGCTTGCTTGTATGGCTAGGTTTGTATCCAGGTTTCTTCACAAACCTGATGCAAATTGTACATTCTTAAAAGACAGGGATGTCACATGCACAGCTGTCACAGAACATACATGAAAAAAGACGATAAAATGAAGTTTAATGCCAAAGTACCCCAGACAGACGGCACTGCCCAACTCTAAATGTTAGAAGCTGCAATTATCACTGTTAGTTTCTCAATTAAAAATCAGCTTGTGTAACCTATGGCATATAAATGCTACATTAGTAGCTTTCTTATAGTCAGCAAGCTTCCTATTGTCCATGTTCATTAATCTCTCAGAATAAACTTCCATGCAGCCCTGAACATTTGGTAATGTTCTCAGTCTGCTTTTATTTTTTAAGGCTTGTCTATGACAAAATAAAGTTAAAATATGCTCAAATGTTCTATCTTTTATCATAATCATCAACATTCACTCTTGAGGACAGTTACTAGTATTGGTATTCACAATGTTGTATCCAAGGCTAATTCTACCTCCAATGTAATACTCAAGTGTAACAGTCACTTAAAGATGTTACATCTAAGAAGAGAAGTATTTTTTAAATGGTCAATGCACTAATTAAACATTGCATTTACACCAAAAAAAACCCCACAGCTGAAAATAACGTCTTTTTTGACCACTACACATTTAAAGTAACTTGTATCATGAAAGAGTCTTTATATTCAGTCATACTCCAGTTCACTAGTAATAGCAACACACTTGAAGTTACCAGCTCAAGATCACCATTGCTTTTAGCTGCTATTAAAAGGGAGATTTTTTGCAAATGAAAAACATGAGATTGATTTATACAATGCAATTGATCAAATAATGTTAAAATCAGTAACATCATCATAAAGAGAACTAAATATTTATTTCTCCCACTATTCAGCAAACAAAACATTTAGTAAATACTTTTACCTCTTCTCCGCCCATAGCTCCTGGCTGCATGTAAACACAGAAGAAAATTGTCGGTACAGCTGTCATTAGATTTAGCTCCAAAAGCAAAGAAAATGTAGCTTCTACCTCTTCTCTTTTTCCCCTCCCACCATAAAGAAAGAAAAGACATTCAAAAAGTGCAAGGTGAAATTCAAACAACCCAAGACAAGAGAAAAAGTCTGAAGATGACACAGCCAGGGGGAGGAAAAAAAAGGAAAAAATAAAAAAGGAACATACCTGCTGTGCAAGTTTTCTAAATAGCAAAGGTATTTAAAAAATCAGGCATATCAGTCTTACAGCACTATAAGATAATAATTTAGGATTATGGTTTTAAGAGGCAATAAACATAATCAACAGTAATCCTAATTAAAAGATTTCGTTTTGCATTTTATTAATTAGTTGTGGAGAACATATCTTCTGACTATGTTTCAATTTAAATAATTAACAATCTGTAAATACCAAAATCCTACCAAAACAACATGAACGCAATAGCCACGGTGTTCAGACGAATAAAAACAGATTGACAAAACATCTTTGTCGCTACCAGAGTTAATACAGCGTATCAATGAAACATGCATCAATAGCAAAATTCAGTGTTGTACAAGTGCAGAAGCTATTTTGTGGTATCATGGGAAATGAAAAAAAGCAGCATTTTTAATCTGAAATTCTAGAATACTAAAAAATAATCTGGAAAACAGTGTCTTCTACACAAGGACTTTGATCTGTTACAAAAGATATCTGTGGCCTTCCAAGGTAATCAAATGTGGAAGGCTAGGGATCAGGTAGAGTTTTTTAACAGAAAGTAAGCTTAGGCAATAGGTAACAGAGCCCTGGTTTCTTTCTTTCTCTCTTCATTGCAGTACTGTTTGTGTTGCTCCTCCTTCCCAACCCCATCTCTATTCATAAAACTAACACAATGCCTTCTGGTCTTGCACAAGTTTTAGGCCTGATTCCTTTAGCTCTCCCTACAATCCCCCTTAATCCACTTTATCTAGTTCCCGCTCCCTCCTTCTATATCCCAAGTGTTCTTTACCATGAAACTTTCTATTTTTCTATTTCCATCTTCAAATCCATGTCATGTCCTGTGGTGTCCCACCATGCTCCTTGCCTTTCTCTATCCACTTTTCTTTGGCCAGCAATTACATGATGGATCAGTTGCAGCTAGTTGAGAGCTACTCATCTGAAGACTGGTCCCCTGGCTCTCGCTGCTAAGTGGCCACAGGCGCTACCCAGAGCAAGGCTCAAACTCCTTCAGCACAAGCACTGGTAACCTCTCTTCTACCCAAGTACCTGCTTCTTTAAGCCCTGAAGAAACACTGTCTCAAGACACTGTAACACCTACATCTTTTTATCCTGCCATTTTTCACACACAAACATAATTTGAACTTGATTTTATCTGGTGCTTACATTAAAATGTTATATTTTCCAAGAGCTGACAGTTACTCAGCACAGCAGCTTAAGAATGTTAATAGACTTTATGATGTTGCTTACACAGAATGCAAAATAAGAATGTGTCAGTTGGGGCAAGTTAATAAAAACACCCATTGTGCTCATAAGCCAAAGTTCAGAGCTCGTTCATCAGGTAAATTTCATAACTCCTCTGTTTTATTTTAGAAAAGTAAACAATTTAGACATTATTCTTGAATGAAGACGTTTGGGAGCCAATATGAAAATTACTGCACGTTACAAACAACGAAATTACCAATGTTATTATACCCGAAGTTACTTTATCTCTTGCGTAATTCCAACAGAAGACAAAAGAAAAGAGACTGGGAGTTCTCAAACTTGTTCCACCTCCAATGAAGCTACTCCCATAATCTGTTTTTAGTGCCAAATATGAATGTCATTTTCACAGAAAACCATCTCCTGAAATGTTTAGAAACCAAGCATAAAAGTGATTCTTTCCTGTACCTCACAGGGCACTTTGGTATTAATGGAAGCATTGCTGTAAGAAGCGATGTGCACATTTTCCCATGTAAACTGTGAAATTGCTACAAGTATGCACTGATCAGTTGTGCAACTCCCAGGAGGATCACCACCCTGTCAGTGTTTCTCCATCCCTTTGCAACTTTCTTTAGCTGACAGGTAGAAACTTACGTAACCAATGTCCCAAATTGCATGTACTCAAATACAAAGGAATAATACATTCTTTTATACCCTCTGATAACTCTCCTGAAACTATTAACTCACTTCATCCCAGAGACAGAGTTGACTTTTCCAAACAAGCAAAAAAGCCTCCCCAAACCCCAAATCTCGCAATGCAATTAAGCAAACTTAGTGCTACTGTTACTGGAATTCCCAAAAGTCTGCAGCTAAGATTACCCATTTTTGCAGCAAATCAAAACACACTCAACTGCAATGCTTACATTCTAACTGTGTCTCAAAGAAAGTTATATGAAACTGATGAAAATTTTCATTTTTTTAAATTGCTTTATTATAATAGGGGATTGGATCTGCACATTGTATATGAGTCAAATAGCATTTCAAGGAAACAGTAAATTTGTTTCCACATCATAGCTAAAAGTGAACCTGATCAGGCAATTTCAAATACAGAAATAAGGGACACCATTTATTTGTATTATCACATTTTACGGAAGACTTAATAGAAAGCATTTTGAGATTTT
>NW_009942424.1:12903-51203 GCF_000696875.1 Nestor notabilis | reverse complement strand
TCTTCACAGTTAGTACTTATCTTGTTCATGCAATAATGTGTCCACAATATCAAATACACACATTTCAAGGAAAACGTGAAGTATTTCTGCAGCACACACCTTGAACTCACTGAAGAACTCTTTTTGCTAAAGTAATGAAAAGCAAATGACCAGAATAATCTAGGAACTATTTTTATGTCACTAAAATACATAGACTAAGCTTAGGTATTCATGTGCATATAACAAGAAATACAAATGCAAGAACTCTATGCAACATAGTCAGAATTTTTATCAACTGATTTGAAGATTTCCTTTGGGTCATAACAAAATGATGAGACATAGGAATATTGTATCTTCGTAAAGTATTTGACTGCTTTTAAACTTTGGGCCGCATACTCAAAGTTCCATTAGGACACATTCTTTACTTTGCTCATTTCAGTCAATTCATTTGCTATAATGTACATAAAGTTTATTTACATCTTTATGATTTTAAAAGTATCTATCATTCACCAAGCTGTCTCACAGTACCCATGCAGAAGAATTATAATTGCAGTTCCAGCAAAACAAATCAAAAGGTTTATCTTTGATCACACTGTCAGTCCATGCTACTCTGTCTAAATGGTCAAGGTTATCTGACAAACTGTCAAAACTTGGTGGGTGTGAGAAAATCACTGAATAAGAATTAGATAAAGAAAATTATCTTTAAAAAGTGGCTTTTCGTACGGTTGGAGGTATATGAAAGGAAGTCGCTAAAGCAGAAGCAGTTTGAGTAACTTAATTTGTAGCATTCAATGTAAAAATTAGGTGCGTATTATATTAAATCCAACATTTTTACTAACTAAAACTAGGAATCAAGGTTGACAAGAATGGTTTGCATACAAACATGATCCCAATGTTTGAACCAGCATGAATTACTGCATATAAAATACTATTTATTGAGTAACAATTTCTGTATTTATCTAGGTAAGAGGCAAGCTGATAAATGAACATGATATGCTAAAACTCATTAAGTCATGTGCATAGAAGTATGGGGAAAATTAAGAACTATATTTGGGAGAATAAAGAATTAAACTTGGTTCATTATATTAAATTTTGGGTTCCTTGCCATGGTATGTGTGTACTGAGATTTATGTGCACAGAAGTCCATTTGCTTCTGAAGAAAGTTTTCTATATATTAATCCACTGTTCGCAGAACACTCACTCTCCACCCCCCCTTTTTCAGGGTGTAAAAATAATTTGCAATTATTTTTACTTCAGCATGTTTCAACATTTGAGATTTGAAGGGCTATTTTTCATGATGAGCAGTACAACAGAATAGCTTAAGAAAATGCTCTTTCTTCCCCATTTTCTGCAGCTAGAAAAACTGTCCACAAAGAACAAGACTTCTATTCTCCAGTCTTTTTAAAGAGCTCTTTGAAAGAAAATATGTAACCCAAATAATTTGGATTGGGATGAATTATTGCTCATCTAAGAGTGGTTGAAAAGGTGTTTCTCAATTTCCACTGGTTGATGAGCCCTGTGATAACTTGGAGGTATTAGCCTCAACAGTCCCTTCCGGTTCACCTTTTTTTTCAATGCTAGCAATGCACTACAACAACCTCCCTGATAGCATATGCAGACGTACATATACAATTGAATCTAATCATCAAAAAAATACAATCTATATGCAAACTGTATGCAGTTAAGGCCCCCACACTGGACCTCAAACACTTGATCAAACACGTGAATTGCATTTGATACTCAAAACTATTATTTAAACAGCTTAGGCCTTCCCTCCTTAGGCATACTGAGCAGGCGAGCATCTGTGCAGGAAGGAAGGCTTGTCTATTTTCATTTATTTGTTTAAGTCTAAAATATGATTGAAGATAAAACTCACATTTCTAACAGCCAGGTTGATAAGGAACTACCTTCATATTGCTTCCTATCTACCAAACTTAATTCTGGACTGCTGTCTCATCTCTTCTAGCATCATATATAATGATTGTGGAATAGCCTGGCAAATCTTGTTCTTAAAATTCTGCAGAAACAGATGGCACTCAGCCACAATAGAGAGGATCACACAGATGAAAGGAAAGCACATTCACTGGTGAGGTTATGAGGCAGGAAAAGTGGTGGCAAAAAACCCCCACAAACAAAACAAAACAAACAAGAAGGTAATACAAAGATTAAAAGGAAGATTTAAGAAATCTTCCTCTGCTAGGAAAAGACTTTAGCAGTAACTGATAAGAGATACTGCCTTCAGTAACAGCCAGATCATATCTCAGAAAGTGCAGGCACTTGTATAAAAAAATTGAAGGGAGGGAAAAGCATGTTTTATTGCTCCTCTGCCTTCCCTCCCATCTATTCTAATTAAACAGGTACAGAAGGCACTCTGTGATACCAGCTAGCCTGCTTCACAGTCCCCAAGGCAGCATCAATACTGTTTGTATAGCTGGTTCAGAAAAACTTAACAAGGTTATGTGTAGTGACAGTTCACACACCCTGAGACTCTTACAAACTGAGCTGCTTTTGCTATGTCATGCTTTATATAATTTTTCCCCTCCAGTTAAATACTCTGATCTCTTCACAATTAAATTAGGTGCAGTTTTGCAAGCTTTATTAGCTCTCTCAGTGTCTTTTATTCCTTTCTATTACTCCTTATATATTAATAAGCTGGTAACACATTAACAACCCAACTTGGGAATTGGGCTAAAGAGATTGATGCGTCTTTAAATTTAGCTACTCCTTTTCCCAGAATATTATCACTACAAAAAACCCCAAGGTTTTATTAGCTATTAACTGCCGGCCCAAGATCTTGCAAGACAAAAATAATATAATAAACCTTCTATTCAGAGCAGGTATAACAACAGCACTGGCAAAAGATTAAAATATAAAATGCTACTTCAGCAGCTTGGTTATATCTAAACACTGTATGTGTTTGAAAGCAATACATCAGAATACAGGCAGAGCCAAGTACAATCACTCTTAAGAAGACAAGGCAATTTTAAGTCAAACAGAAGCATGAAAATAAAAAATGAATTTGTTTTGCACTACCTTTTCTGTCATGGCATAATGACTTCCCCACATAATTATTATCTCTATTAATAAAACAAAACCAAAATGTCTACACAAACATCCACAAAGATGCCCCAAACCCTTGCCTTAATGTATTTTTCAAATTATTTTACCCAGAACAAACAGAACTAAATGACACTAATGAAAAGAAGAAAAGTCAGTCAGATGGCGAGCAAATAGTACCAGACCTCACAGATGACACATTTTCATATGAGACAAGAATGAACACTGGAAGCAGATGGAACATTTGAAGCCAAACAGCAGTGCAAAATCACTGTACAGAGAAGCTTTAGGAAAAACAAAATTGCAGCATGTCACAAAGGGCTTTTTCCCCTCATTTGTTGGTTTAACTACCTTTAGACTAAACTCATTTTACAGAAGTTTGTTTGGGATCCCAGCACTACAGTTCAGCACTTCCTTAGAAAGATCACACACCCTGGTTTATTCCCTATTTTTTCACCTGCTATACCTCTCTCCAACTGAAGTTTATTGTTGATTTTCTGGAGTTCATGAGAAGCATTAACAATAACTCACTACCTAGCACATAGGGGACTGTGTCTTCTTGCTGATCATTTCATCCTCTTCATACAGCTAATTAAAAAGGAGCACATAATAACTCAAGAGAATGTCCAGTGTTCCCCAAATAGAAGCAGTATCTGTAGGAATATATGACTGCAAATGCAAGTCAATACTAGCAAGAGAAAGGGATGGACAACACCTTTGCATTAATTTTGGCAAGCAAATTAATTTATTTTCAGGTTTTGCTTAGTATTGTGAACATAACTTCTAATTGGTACTGCAAACCTCTACTAAAAGTATCATCAACAGCTGGCTCCTCTTTTAAGTTCATACCTGAATTTATGTAAATAAAATCAATCATTCAATTTATGCCACATTTCCCCTAGAAATTAAAGTCTCAATTGTATTTAATAAGGTGCTATAGATTAAGCTTTATAAAAATTATTCTACTGTTTAGCTCAGTATGAACGGCATTATTAAAAAGTTACACTGACGCCACTACTTGATTGAAAACACTATTTCAATTAGAGAAATTTCAATTAGAGGTAAGATACACAAAAGCTATAGCTTTTTCCCTTTGCATAGTTTTTCAAATCCAAATATTTGCATCTTCCTTCTGTTTAAATGCTCTTCAGGATTATGGTCAGATTTCTCTGAATATTTTAATACTGCATTCCTCAGTAGAAGCCTAACTCTGATAGAGAACTTCAAGTGCCTCTATAATGCTTATACACATGTGCAACAGCCTGTATATGTACACAAGCATAATGCCATCAATGACAAGAAGAGATTCATCGTAATTATGCATTTAAAGTAATCTTCTCTATCTCACTAATTTTATTATTTCGGAAATCAGTGCTTTGAGATGGTGATGATTTACAGCTTTGCACAATGATGAACAAAATGGTGGTGGTAAGCTCCACATTAAGCCCTGCCAACTAAGCAACACCTTCCAAACAATCCCCTTCAACATTCATAGACAGTAGCTCACTGAATGTCAGGGGAATCCCTAGTTTCAAAAGGCTATAATCAGTAAATAAGAACACCAGCTGAAATATACGTGAAAGTGTTGCCATAAAGGATAAGACATAGTTAGAGATGAACGCCCCTCAGAAATCATCCCCTCTCCCTACAACATATGTAGTAAAGTTCTGCATTGCTCTTGGCATGAGCCTGTGTTGCCTTCCAGCTTCAAAAGTCTGTATACATTGTTAGCAAGAAATTGAGCTTTAAGTAATAAATCTTAAAGATTATTACTGTGCCTTCGCAGGAAAAGAGAAAAATGCTTATGTAACAATGGCTATAAATAGAATGCAAAGGCTGGATTTGCAGATTCAGCAGACAGTGTTTGATTTCACAGAAATTATATATAGATATTACAAGTATTATGATTTAAAGAAGTTAAATAAGTTCTTCAAATTGTTCAAAAACATGACGGGGATGAATTATCTTTTATAAAATCTTTATTTTTTTTTCCCTTTTTTTTCTTTTCTAAAATCCATACCACAACTATTCCAGCACGGGAATGAGTATTTCTTCTTGGCCTAACTTTCCTTAGTATATTCCCTTGTGACAAAGGTAATGGGTCACATGGGAATTACATAGTTCTAAATTCCTCAGTTTTAGCTGCATACAAAAGAGGATTTAAATCACAGAAAGCAATTTTTAAGCTTATGTACTTGGATACTTGCTTTAATTTTCAAACCTTCAAAGATCTAAGAGCAAAATCCAAGAGGTTTCACGGTATAATAATTCTAGCTTCTGAGCTCTTGGTAATGGCCAAAAATGGTGTGGCTTCACCTAGTAAGGATGGGAGGGAGAAGAGATGCAAGAAAGGGAAAGTATATGGGAACTTATCCAAGGCTTTTGGTTTGCTTTTGGTTTGTGCTGAATTTCATTCAAAAGAACAATCAGTACTATATATTGTTTATAACCCTCATATAGCTATAGTAACTTTTTAGTCACGCACCAGGACTATAACTGCAAAGGATCATTATTTTTCATAAACAATTAGATTATTTAACTGTGTAAAAATTTCAAAGGAATTAGGAAGAAGTATATTCTTAAATTTTATTTCCATTTAAAAGACAACTTTTTTTTTCTTAGGTTTATCTAGCAATGACAGAACTCAGAATAGAATATATTCTTCTATTTAGGACAAAAGGGAGTTGTTGCAAAATGAAACAACCCTGATTTGACATAGTGCAGTTTATATATATAGCACAGCTTTTTGGATCATTTTTTCATTTCTGTCTTTCAAAAATCTCAGTAAGACTTTGTAAGAAATACTCCTGTTATCTTCCATAGTAACTGTCAATTTTTAAAAATAACTCAAAATTCAATCATAATCTTCCACCTTCACAATTACATTACTGTTACAATTAGTTTATTGAATTCCTCAAATTCCTCAGCTTGGAACTACAAATACCTTCTGAGGCCAGAATTCATGTCAAGCAGCAAGAGACTGTACTGTGTAGATCTTATTTACACACATGCACACTCACATGAACAGCTTCCTCTTTTAACAAAGTCTTTAACTAAAAGGAGCATTTCTCCCAGTTGATTACTTGATCTCCCGTAATCTCATGTGCCCATAAGGAAATAAGGCATATATGCTTTACTGTCACAATAGAAACTTTGCAAAATACCACCTCATTATTAAGTGTGTAACTATGAAAAAGAGCACAAGCAAAGTCTTACAGGTTCCAAAAGCAGGCATTTAAAGCCAAATGTTAAAACCCTTGCATCTTGACTATTACAAGGTTTCAGTTCTTCGCATTTATAAATTATCTTTTAATTCTGTTTGGTACTACACGAAAGAATGCAGTTTTCAACTATACACAGTATAATTTACATAGATGGCACAAAGGCAAAAAAATTGAGGTTAGTCAGTTAATCCTAACACCTCTAATACATCATTGCAAACAAAACCAGACGTTTCAAAATAGTTAGCATTTCTTAGGATAAGATGGACAAAAACTATGCTTTCATTTGCATAGTTCACTTCTACATTATTCTGGTGGTGCCTAACACCCACCCTCACCCTCTACATGCTACGAGGCTGTCTCTAGACCTTTCAGATCTATTCTGGAAGGTTTTTTGAATCTGTATGTTCATGGCTGGATTTTTTTTATTTATTTCCCAACACCAATAAAAGCAATAATTTTTCAGTGAAGTTCAGCCCCACACTTTTTTTCTCATTATTTAGATGCCTAAACATTCTCCCCAGTGGTGTCTACATAATGTTTTAGGGAAACCAACAAAGTAAACTCCATCAGTCAATGTAAGTGTATGCAAAACTTGTAACAACTCATCTCATCAAGAAGAAATATGTCTGGAGAGATATAAAAAATTAAAGTTACAGATTTAACACACATACACACCCACAAAAGAGGGAACAGAAACTGTTTTGCAATATTATCTATAGCAGGCATTATGAAGCTTCCAGTGGAACACAAAACTATTATAAAGCTGATATAAAGAATCACCAACACTACCAATAAGATCAGAGATGCGCGATTTATGAAAATAATTTTGAGAGTGCATATAGACTTCTATGCAAATATTACTAGATATTTATGTTGACTGCACAGCTATGTACTCAATAAATCTAAGAAATAATATTCAACATGACAATATTAGTCATTAGATATCAATAATAATTACTTACTATTAAGAGCCATGATATTGTCTGTTCCTGGATGATGGAAGTTTATTCCCATACGCCCTGCAATGTAAATAAAAGCTATTTTCAATGTTTTTCTTTCAAAAATGAATTAAATCCATTATTATGAAAAATTGCTAGAAGGGATGAACAGTCAGGATAGCTCAATCTTCCAGCTACTGAAGACAACTTTCCAAGAATACACATTTACAATATTTAACATCGTAGTACCTTTATTATTATGTACTTAAAATACTGAAAAATCACAAAATAAACTATGAAAATTATTATTTTTTTAATACAACCCTTTGCTTGTACTAGGAAAGTATTATGCTTACCCTTTCAAAACAAGGCATCAAAGTTCAACCTTGCTGCAGTTATGCCATTTATAGTACGCTTCAAATAACAAATACAGCATTTCAAGAACTCCTCTTAATTGGTAAAAATAAATCACTGTTTTCCATACTACCTGTGACACCAGGAGCTCCCGAGTTAATGGATCGCTGGAGACAGAATGCTTACCCTGGTTTTGTATTACTTCTCTAAGAATCTGCTATTGCTTACTATTTGAGATAAAACACTGGATTGGAGGGACCATTGTTATGGAATGCATTCATATGCACTCTGAAAAATACTGGTTCTTGACCCATAATACAGGACTACCATATACAGAAGGTCCACCATGACATCCAAATAAACTGTGCTGGTGCCAGTTTCCAGGAAGCTGGAGAGATGCACAATAGTACCTATTTTCTCAGGTGAGAGCTAACAATTGAAAGGATGGCTTAACAAGATCTCTGTTGCCATCAGGAACTGGAAGTAGGAACAAACTCACATGTGGTTATTTTGCTTCAAAGAAGATGTAGCCCCCAGAAATCTACTTTAACCCTCAAGCCAAGAAATGAGCCAACTCTATTAACTGTTCAGATTAGTTTTAGATACTATTTAACTGAGCTGAATTATTAAAAACTTAACCTAAAGAAACTTTGTAACAGGACTTGAAGTAAACTACCCCCCACCTCCCTGAAACAATTTGATAGCTGTGTTAGTCCTTGTTTAGAAAAATATATAGAAGGATAATTATAACCACATAAAAATCATTTCAATTAAGTAGCGTAAGTAACTTAAGTTACTTACAAGCGTTGTAATCCATTTCATATGCTGTCGAACTCTAAATTTGTGGCTAATTTGGGAGCTAAGGAGCAGGCAGTTTACATTTCCTTACAACACTGGCACTCAAACATGGGACCTCAAGACCCATAAACTATACTGAAGAACCAATATATGTGTTAAGTTCCTGTACTTCTGCAAAACTCAGTTTTAGCAAATAAGCTTTTGGAAAGCAGAACTAAAGCCAGTCTTCTCAAATTAGTTCCTACCAGTAAGTTAAAGCCTTCTATTTCCAGTCACAGAGACTGCTGTGCTGCAGTTATTCTTCTGAACAAATGCAACATGAAGTTTCAGTACAATTATGGAACGAAGTCACGAGCAGTTTTAGAAAAACAAATATATTTTTTCTTCACATAGTAATTTTCTCATTCTTTTCGAAAAAAGTGCCACCACAATAAGACTATGAAGCAAACAGCACCTCCAGAAAGAAGTGGAGGCAGAAGGAAGGTAAATAAACCCTCAATTTTTAGTTTCCAATTCCTTGAAAAAAGCTTTTAAAAGACATCTTCATTAACTAATGATATAATTCTCCTATACATACTTTCACATTAATCTGGCACTGCAGAAACATTAAAATTGCTATTATTTCAGTTTATACAAGCTTGTGCTAAAATATTAGCAAAATCTTGCCAGATGGACATTAATTCCCTTTTCCTTAATAGCATATTAATAAGCATAAGGTTAGAGGTATTACTTGTAAAGAGAAAAGGTATATGTAATAATCTATACTTGTAAACTAATACTTGTAATAGGAAAAAAAGGAACTGCTATGAAAAAAAGAGTAACATTTGAATGCCTGTTTGGATGGGCTCTTCTGTTTTCCTTTGCTGAAGCTGAAATTCTGCTGTTTGACCAGCTTCAGAAATAGAATCGTATCTGTGACATCTGGGTTTGTTTTTTATCTCCCTCCAGGCTGTCACTGGACCAGGTGCTGCTTGTGTGACATTTTGTCACCTGCCCTTAGCCTGCTATTTTTAAACAGTTCTTGTCAGCTATCTTTTAAGAGGAGCAGAAAATACAGAGCAGCACAAGCAGAAAGCCATATTGTCACACTGAGCTAAGCAACAGTATGGGATTATTCTGTGCATCTTCAGAGGTTCCCCAATGTGATTATATAGAAACAAATTAATGGAATGCTTTCAAAACACACCTGCATTAAAAGCATTCAAAACAGACTGGTAATGCACCAATCATTAGACATTTAGTTACCAATAATTATATAGCCTTTCATATTAGCTACAACATTTGAACATCTTGCTGTTTGAAGCAAATTCTTCCATTGAAAAGAAAAAGAGGCCATATGCAGATTACAAAACTGCATAATTATCTAAGGAGCAACAAGAGAGCACAAGAAGGAAATTGTGAATTTATTTAGAGTTGCAATGTAAAATTGTGCAATGTAAGAATATGAACTTTCAAGGACATACTTGGGTTAAAAACATAAATTACTATCAGAAAACAATTTTAAGAAATGCACATGTATGTTACCTGGGCCTTTACAAGTCTATGAAAGCACATATTTCTAATTATAGTTTTAAAATGGAAACTCTGCATAAAATTTCTGCTTTTTAAGTATCTTAAACACAATAAGCAGAAACACACAGAGTTAGAACACAGAAATTACGGACTCCAGCACTTCACTGAAGTCACAAATAGGAACCCTTCCAGTAACAGCATCCCAGTACCTGTATTCAATGTACATCTGCCATTTTCAGTTTGCTGTCTTGGTTTCATAACTACCTACTGAGTATATTTTCAATTATGTGCTTTGACAACACACACATATATTACTGCAGTTGGCCTGCAATAACCATCAGCTCTTTTACTTACGTCTTCTCAATTCCTAATTAAAAAAAAAAAAAAAATTAATCCCGTTGTATAATTCTTTTTATTTAAACATTTCAGAATATAAATAAGAGCTTAATTCTTGTATAGACCAAGCTGCTCTGATCATATGTCATCAAATTCCTTAAATTCTCTCTCATAGCAGCATTTGGAGAGAGTTTTCTGGCTGGACTGCCTAAGTGCTCTGCTGCATGTCCAATATCATGCTTGTCATGGCAAAGAGCCCAATTACTTCTTAGGGCACATGTCAAGCATGTGCATCTTCTTTTCTGTATTATACTGGAAATAAAATTATGTTAAATGGAATTTAACTTCACCTCATTCATTGTAGAAGAGAGTAACGATTTTGAAACAATTCTGAAATCTTTCCAATAACTTAATGAGGTACGCCCTTCCAACATAAGAATCTCTTTATTACATCTTTTACAAATAAATAACCTTATTTCTTTTAATTGTCTAGATAATTTCAAATTACATGAACACTTCTGATAAAGAATGTTACTCCAGAAACAAACCTGGATATCAGCACACTTTTACCATTATTGCAGTTTCTTGACAATGTCTAGTGCCAGGCTTGTCTATAGTGGTCCCCTTAATCTCAACTCTAAAATCCACTACTTTTAGCAGATCTTGAACCTTATGTGCACAATCTGTTTACAACTAAGTGTAAAACCTATCTTTGACTTCATCTTTCTATATACGTGCTGGTATTATCATTATTTTCTCATGCCTGAAACACTAATGATGAATCAGTTCCAGATCTATAACTACTGTTTTTGCTTTCAGAGATTTCTCAATTAATTTTCTCTTTTTATTCATTTTCTCTTCTTAAGTGCTCTATGATTTGTTGAAATCAAAGTAGTGAAATCCTCATCAGCTCCTGGACATGAATGCACAATGAAGGATTTTTAAGATTACAGTTACCTATTCTCATCATTTTTATGGCACAATCAAGGTTCCAAGAAACAACGTTCCTTGGGTATATATTGAGTAAAACTTCTTGCACTGTTATACCTCATGCCTTTCACCAAGAAAGAGCACTCATACCAATTTGGCAATTGGTATTTGGCATGAGATTTGCTAGAAAATGTCCTGAACTTAGCGGGAATGAGAACTTCCTCTCACATAGTCCTTACGATCACTATTGATATTAATTAAGTTATGACTACAGACTCCAGTGGCAAGGTCAAATGAAACTGGCAACAGGACTAGATCTGCTATACTTCCTTAGCAGTAATACCTCCTTTATCATTCTTTTCTATTAAATTATTTCAAAGTCAGTGCCAACAAAATGCATTACAGAATAGAGGCAGTTATTTGGATGGATAGGTAGCATGTGCAGTAGCGCAGTTTAGACACAGAAAAGTGCAAAAATCCAAGCAAGACCAGTATTCCTGCAAACATCTGGAACAAGAAGATTATTTTGACCTGTACATGTTCAGGGGTCTAGTTTACAGCACAACCTAACACTTCCCCACACACCCACATAACCTAGCTCAACCGTGAGTCTTGTCTCCATGATTCACAACTGGCACAAGATTCACAAGCATGAAGCATGTGCGTGTATATGCATGGATATGTATATATAGGAATTTTGACCACTTTTACACAACTAGACCTCAGACCACTCTCTCTCCTATCCCCTCAAAAACAGACACCTGGAAGTGATGCTACATTATCTCAACATACATGCCCATACATGCTTTTCAAAACATTTGAAAAGCAAGAACTGTGTAAGCAAGTGTCTGCATAAAGAATTATAAAAATAAAAGGTAACTCCCTGAAGAACTTTGTTGGTTCCCTCCGCCACCCCGCTTATTTTTACGTCTATCTGCCATATGTTCATACCTATAATTTAAATACCTACTTGGGACTTACATATTTTTTACACATTACTATACTCAGCAGAACAAAAATACTATTGTTTGCCAGAAGGGAAATATGAAGAACTATTACTGTGTTTACACGTATGTATCTTCACTATGCAAGTACATATTGTGACAATGTGAACAGAAGTGTATAATTATCAACTGTGAATAATAGCTGATAGTAATAAAGCTTACTGATAGCTTCTTCCTATCACTGACTAAACAAATATATGCCATCAGTAGAGAAAACAACTTATAAAACATAACAACAGAGATTACTATGAAATGCACTCTTCATAACTAAATTACATTGCTCCAATAAAACACAAAGTTCTTGCTTATATTTGAGTAGTGCAAACATCTTCAGCTTGAAAACAGTTACATTTTCAAAATATTAGTATATTCAACACCTGATGAACATAGAAGGAAAACTGGCTTTACTTGTAAGGGGTAGACAAGTATGCGTACACACATTCCCATTCTAAATAGAGTTCTTAATCTTTACTCAAAAGAGCAATATTGGTGTTCTTATTGGCCAGTTTGGAGGGAATAAAACAAACCAGGATGATAGGAGAGTCCTCCACTAGCAATCCATTCTAAAATATACAAACCCACAAACAGTAGAGAAGTGAAAAAAATAAACTAATAAGAAAACAAGACAGAAAAAGAGCTTTGGGTCTCAGTGAATTTAGTCTTCAACAGGACAATGAGAAACTGGAAATAAAGAGAAAGACAAATTGGTATCTGTTACCACCACTCCTTAAACTAAACAAAGCAAACAAAAATCCCCCACTGATCCTGTCCAAAACAGATTCAGCGGGTTAAAGACAAGGACAAGCTGGGTGCCAGCAGCAAACTAAGAAATATGATCATACTACATGATCGTGGAAGAAAGCACTCTATTTAAGAAATATGAACCATTTAATGGTCATTCCATACTGAATAAATAAAAAAAATAAAAAAAACCAAACAAAAAATACAGCCTAAAGAGGATTTTCTTAAATAAGCAGAGTTTCAAATTGAAAGGAAACAGTATGTTTCCTGTAAAAGCATTAGCTTGAGTAGCCTAATTTAACACACAAAGAGATTTGCAAACACATCTGTCTGCTCATGCTGTTTTTCATGTGCATTTACAGGAAGGTGTCTGATGAGCATTGAGATCCTGAGAAACGCTGTCACAGTGCACTTTTTTCTAATGACAGTGCTGCAAAAAGCTCTGACTGGGGGGCACCATTTCTAGGACCAAGATGACAACATTTGTTCTGTTTGCATGACCTCTGTGTTCAGCTGCTGACTGCAAATACAAATATGATCTATTCACCTTCACTTTCCTCAGGTCACATGGCAAACTTACTGCTTTGCTCACAAAGAGCTTATGAACAATTAGAGCTGAACAAAATCTGTTGGCATGCATTGAAGTCAACTGAAGATAAAGATGAAAAAGTAAAAGTTCCATTCTATATGTATTATAATATTGTCTAAACTGCATACAATCTTCAAGCACTGCTGTCAAACCTCATAAACAACACAGTTACGTTAAAGGTAAACAGGACATACTAAATTTTACTTAGTTTTCATATGATCTGATACAGTCTTTATGATAGTTAAAAAGTAGTAATCCCAGTAACCTGTTTCCTGTTGTGCAAATATATCGGTGTCATTCATATTAAGTATTGAAAATTTAGATCAAAAGTTTCTCCACAGATGCTGGCTCCACTTCTGAACTGTTGTATATTTGTATTCAAAGTCTTAAACAATCTCAGAATAACAAATGCTAATATAATCAGGGAATATGTATATTCTATTGAAATGACATAATTAACATTTTATGTATCCTTCTACAGTATAACATCCATTAAAATTAGTTTTAATAAAGCCTGCTCCCTATGTTGTCTCCAAATATTCGTATTTGAATATGTGTCACACTGATACTTTATGAAATCCTGGGATTTGTTGTTAGTTGTGGATTTGCACATTACAAAGTTTGTTTCCATTCTGATTTAGAATAAACACCAAATATTAGTTATCTACTGTAACAGTAAATTTAAAACAAATACTCAAAGGGACATGATTTCTCTCCTCAATTTCATTTCAATTCATTGTCATGACCTATCGTAGCACATGTACATAGCATATGATCTAACACAGCTGAAATATTTAATTATTTAAAAATAGAAGAAAGGCAGCTGCTAGTTACTACTGATCAAAATATTTTTTATAGATCAGAATGCCTCTGTTTGTGTTGTAAGGCAATACTTGGACATGGATAAACATATTGCAACAGTGACATATTACACCATAGGCAGGAGACACTGATGTAGGAAAGAAATGTTTTAGTCAGTAATAAGTAGCATCTACCCATAGTTATTCTCATAATTCAGTTCTGCCCTGCAGCATTAGGTAGAAGTAGTACATAAGTACCAACAGGTTATAAAATACACCCTTTCCTTGCTAAAGCAAAACCCTCTCCCATGTTTTTGTAATGTATGATATCACTTACTGGCAACTCAGCAAATAAATAAGACAGTTCAGGGAAAACATCTTAGAAAACATTGCACTGTTCTGTCACACAGGCCTGGTTATGACTGACACAGGGAACAACCAGATACCCTTGGCCATATACAATAATTTGTCTTAAATAAGAAGTTTAACAATCCCCTTACTGTACCTTTTTTCCTCCTTTTGAAAGGATTTATGAGTATTGACTTAAAGAGAAGAAAGATGCTGAAGCTGGTCTTGATGGCAGAGAATGCAAGTAAGGAAGTCTCTCCCTAACTGTCTTGTGAGAAAATAAGGCTTCCTTTTTAATGGGTTTATATTCTTCAGATCTCAAAGCATGAAAATGGCAAACAGTTTATAAAGTTACACAGTTGCCTGACTTCAAGGACAGAAAGATAGAAACCTACCACAGGGTACCCCTATGTTGCAGAAAAAGATGAGAAAAAGAAATCAGTTTTAGACAGAAACAAATAAAAGCCGACACTGAACATCTTCTCCCAAGACTGAACTTGAGATAAAATGCAACCTGGATGGATAAGCTGGTAATTTATACAAGCCCAGAAGCCCCAGAGCTAGGTATCAAATCTCTCTTACAGCAAGAAACACCCAAAAAAACATAAGTGACCCTAGCTTTCCTAGCTGGAGAGCACCATGCCAGCCTGCCAATCAGACTGAGTTAGCACTTGCTCAATGTAAGTAATTCAATATTGCAAGACTGAGGATCAGTTAGTTTCTGCTGCATTAACAATCCTTCAGCCTTTCTCTTGTTCCACACTTGAAAGTAACACCCCCCAAAAAAGTTGCTTAATCACATGCCCTCTCAAGGCCAAGTGGATCATGCTTTTAAAAAGTGACCTACTCTGGTAACCTTGAAATAAACTGAATTTCCACAGCCTGCAGGACAAAGTCTGAGCACACCTCAGATTCAGAGAAGGTATGAAGCTTCAACTGCTATAAACAAGAGGATGGACTCTTTCTTCCTCACCCCTGAGCTTATTCACTACCTCCAGAGCATGAGGAACTTACATCCCACAATCAGGTGAAAAAAAAAATCACAGAACCATTTTATTTTGGTCTTCACATCAGAATCTGTTACTGTTAAACCCCCATCCACATTCTAATCTAAAGCCCTTGTTCTATATCCAAGATAATTATTTTTTGTTTCAATTATCTTCTGAGATGTGAGTAGGCACATATGCCAAGAGGGGCTATGTTCCAAGCAAAGTTTCAACCTTCACATAAACCATCTGCAATATTTTACTAATGAATGCATATATGGACAGTACTTCTAAAAATACTCATTTGCTGAAGACTTCGTTGCCAGCAGCAGGCTGAAATGATCCTGAAATAGCTGCACTGGCTTTGTAACATGCATTGGAGGCTCCAAAACATGTATAGCTTTTCTAGAATTAAATCTTCCTGTGTTTTCAAGATTAGAGGCTTTTGGTACTGATCTTTTCACCTCTTCTACTTAAAAATTTGGATAGTAAATACAAGGCCAACCGACATGTAAGTGGTGTAAGCTAATATTGTTTGAGAAAACAAGGCTTGTTTACCAAAAGGTGAACAATTTATAGAGTCATTTGAAATCCATCTCATTTTAATTTGTCTGATCGCTTGTTAAACCAGGACTTTAGTGGTTCCTTTACTTTTTACACAAGAAAAGGCTGAACAAAACCTCAGAGAAGATAGTCACAGGTGCTAGAGGAAGGGAAGAATTAAAGGGAAAAAAGCATACCCGGTTTACTATGAAAGACAAAGAAGGTAAAAGGAAATGGAAGTAGTTCTGAGACTTGGTTAAGTTAGTAGGATTCTAGAAAGAGCAGCTGAAATTTTGCATGAGAGGCATTCATACAGGAATGTCTATAAGGAACTGAAAAACAAAAAAATCAAGCTGAAGTACATAACAATGACTTAAGAAGCAAGCAAAAAGCAAGGAGAGGCAATCACTTTCTTTCTCAAGGTGTGAAAGAAATCAAGAAATCACCTTGAGAAAGAAAGTGATTGCAAACTAAAACATGCTACTACTTTAAGGGGGAGAGCCAGAGGAGAGTGGGATAAGTAAGAAAAAAGCAAGACAGTTTAGAAGACAAGATTAAGTGAAATCTGAGGAAGGTACAGAGAAGCACAGCAGTTGAAAACCTTCTGCATCTTTGGTAGAGAAAGTTGAGGTACAGGGTAAGAGTCAAGACCAATTTTCATGTCAAAGGCAACAATGAAAACACAGTAGGAAAACAACTGGACAAGTGTATCAATGTTTGCAGAAAATATGTTTTTCTGAAAAGCATTCTGTTGAAATAGTAACATAAACCTATTTAACACAGAGGAAGACAATACATCTTAGAAGAAAGAATCAATGTCCTGAAACAACCACTGCTGTGAATATTGCCAGTCATGCTGCATAGGGTGAAAACAGGAGTAGAGGAAAGTGCATAGCAGGTCAAGCCAAAGCTGGAGGTCAGCAAAGTAAGCTCTGTAGTCAGAGCGAGGAGTAAAAGAAAGCAGACAGAGAATTAACTATATCGATGGGGAAAAAGACAGCTGGGCCGAAACAGAGAGAGATAACTAATAGTAAACAAGATTTCTCCAACAGTTACTGACTGGAAGCTGGAGGAGAGCTAAGTAACAAGGCCAGAAGGCCAAAACAGGTGAGCAGCACTGAGTGAGAAAATGAGATAGTTAAAAAAAAGCACATCCAGTAACTGACAGAAATGTTTGCTACAGCAAAAATAAAGCTAACAGTTCCACTGGCAAATGGAACAAATAAATTCAAACTTTTTTTTGAGCAGAGAAAAACAGTTCCTACTGCTCTCAAATCTCCATTTAAGGCAGGCAGTTTCCTACGTAAATTGCTAACCTAGTAGAGATGAAAATATTAAGTTTGTTTTGGAAAGGACACTTTTCTTGAAAAGCAGGAAGATGCTTAATGAAAACCAAAAATTTCATCTTTACTTCATGCAAAACACCAACATTAAATAGCATTATGACCTTCAGGTGCAGCTGTGGAACATGCCACTTGCAACACTTACAGAGGTTAGCTCAGCTGAGTACTGGAAAGTATTCTTGTTAGAATGACCCAACAACATAAGAGAATTAAATATTTTTACCCATCATTATTTTATATGCTAACCTTCCCATTTAAAAAAAAAAAATCAAATGGCTATAAGGAAACAAAATTGCACTTATATGACGTTAAAATCTTTCTCTAGAGTCATTCTTTTCTAATCCTTTCTCATTTTTTCCCACATTCAGGTTCATATGGAAATTCAGTCTTCAAAAAATAGTCTCTATTTGTATATTTAAATAAATACTGATTTAAAAAAAAAATGTGAGTTTTAGCTAGAATTAATAGGATACAATAAATGCTTAAATCTATTTACTAGAAATGGGATTTTATTTTTGATTATTTGGTTTTTTTTTTTAATACTAGCCATATGAAATGTATATCCAGCAGAAATCTCGGTTTTGTTCAGCTTGGTTTTTATAAGTTTCAGGTGAACATTATTTTGGAGGACTAAGATCAGAATAGACATGAGACAGTATTTCTTGCCATTTTAGACGTCTGAATAATAGTTAAAGGCACATGAAGCACACAGCACAGCAAATTTCAAGATAACAGTGGGAAGCACCAGGCTAAAAGAACTGAGAATACAGAATCCAGTTTGTATGACTGTAAAAACCAAAAAAATCTGTATCCAGAAATATGGAGAAAAAGGCACAAGACCTTGGACCAAGAAAAAATATTTTTCCACATGTAATATGTAAATAGGGAGGGGAGCAAGCGGGGCAATCATGACATCCACAACTAAATTTCTTCTCTATCAATTCCAGTGTCCCATCTTCTCAGTGTTTGGTAATCATTTCTACTTCCTTTCTATGTGGCTTACTATTAGCTACAGTCTTCAAAGTGGGCAAGAATGCATTTAAGCAAGAATGCGTACCTATTTTTAAATGTAAGCAATGAAAGAATAAGAAGAGGACCGTGCAGGTCAGTCAGGAATATTTGTTTATTGAAATGTTGCCACCACCTTTCACTATTCCGTATCAGCTAAGTATTAGAAATGGTTTCATCTCCAATGCTACAGCTGGTAGAACAAACACAGTCTAGTAGCATAGATCATCAAAACTTCCCAGCATTTAACAACATCTAATAGCTTTTGGCTCCCCTAAGAATTTGAGAACCAAGTTAAGATACTTTTTTTTTTTCAAGAGGAAAAAAAAAGAAAAAGAAACCTGAAACATCTGTAGAGAGTAAGCTTGACACAGTGGTTGGTTTAGAACCCTGCATACTACCTGGTGATCAAAAAATAAGAGTCATATTAACTTTGAATAAGATATTAAATGTAACAATTGGACTTTAGTTTTACTATACATTTTCTGAACTGAGTGACTGCAGCAGGAGACCCAACTGTGCAATTTGCTGATACACTAAACCAAGTTTCAGAAATGCCAGTTAGCTATTATGATGCTTGTGCACTCACAAGAAATGTATGCAGATTTCACCTGATCCTCCTCCAGTACAGATGATTATCTTAAGATAGGAAAACAGAAACTTTTCATAACTGACAACTCATTCATTAGCAAAAAGTTTATAGCGAAACTGAAAAGCTGATTTTTGTTTAAACACCAAGCAAGCATGGACATATGAATATTCCTAACCTGTAAAATGATTCCTCCACATTATATCAGCGAAACTCATTGGTGGGCCACTGGGAGGGTAGTGTTTACCTTTCAGAGGCTCATGATCAGTCCTTATCATATCCATTAAGGAATTTTCCAAAGAGTGCAAGTTAAAAGTGTCATAGGGCCTATTCCGGTCCTAGAAGAGAAGAGAAAAAAAAAATAAAGAGAAAAAAAAACAAACAAAGAAAAGAAACTGTTTTAGAAAAAATCATTTTCTAACACAGGCTCATTTCTTATTTTATAAAACTTCAGCATCCAATTCTACATTTCTTTTCAATAGAATTTTTTGTATTACAAAAACAATTGATAAATACACCCTACAGTTGTTAAACTGATACCCTTTCATTTTGCAACTGCTACATTCACCAGTAGAGCTATGCAGAAGGCTTTTTAACGGTCTTCAAAATACACATACAAACAATAGTTAATTCTAAACATTTTAATTTAAACAGGAACTTAGAAATAAAGCAACAATAATGTTTACATTTGAGAAGCTAAATTGTTTCAGACTTCAGAGATTTTTGTTTTGCAGCTTCATCATCTACATCACAGTGCTACCTCAACATCAGAGCAGAAGCAAAGAATGCTCAAGATGCCAGCAGGCACATTTGTTCCTGGAAGTACCAAGCAATTTTTCAAACATCTAAAATGAATCTCACAGAGTTAAGGAAAGTACACCAGATGCAAAACAAAACAAAAGGCAAGCTAGGATGTGCAACACTTTCAGACTAGGGCACTCAAAAACCTGAGCAAGGGTTGATTTGTATTCAAATCTCTCATTTTAAATTCACTGTAGTTCAGCTTCTAGTTTAAGTAAAAGCCAAACAGAAAAAGGACAAACAAACAAAACCAAACACAAACAAAACACCCTAACAAAACACAATGGGCAAAAAATACCACCAACAAACAAACAAAAAGAAACAAAGCTACCGACCCACAACCAACCTTTAGCAGGCCTATTAAAATAAACAGTTTCAAAGGTCAGGAACTATGTTATGGAGGGAGTAATCTCTCCATGCTCATGTATCCACAGCACTGTACACAATAGGGACGTGTAACAGAACAGCCCCTTGTAATCAGACAGTTTCTAAAAACCATTAATTTTCTTATTCTTACCATTATTCTTAAAAAAACAGTAAAGAACAAGTATCTAAAAGACTAGTTTGTCTTTGTACACTGTAGTAGACTACAATTAATCAAGAGTGCTATAACATTCTACTGTGCAAATTGAAACCTTCATTGTAAAATGCTCCCAAAATTATGGAATAAATGTTTTCCACATCCCGGTTTCTGCAAGATAATCTTTCTGCTTTGAAGAATACAATTCAAAATCCTCTGACAAAAAGCAGCAATATCTATTGAAAGTGTAACAAAATTTTTGTCTTAGTGTGATTTCTCTTGAACCCTCTTCTTCTTCTTAGGTTGTCTTTAAATAAAACTAAAGAAGATAATAAGTTCACTTGTATAATTAAGTTTTCTTTTAATATTCCTGTTCAGGAATTCAAATAAATGCACGTTATTAAGTTTGCTGCTACAGAAAGCTCCAAAATATAGATCTTGCCACAAAAATCTCATGTTCCCATAGTCTGCCTCATCTAAACTGAAGATCTAACTTCCCTTCTCCAACATGCCAATTTTCTATAAGTGAACTAGCATTATACTCTTCACACATTTATTTCATCTATTTAGCTTTATTTTTTTGGCAGTCAAATATGATGTACAAAGAATAATACTTGATTTCTGTTAGAAGCTATACTGAGCATTAAAGTTGAAATGAGTTCACTGATTTTCAGTTTTCATTGTTGACAATTTTTATGTCTTCTTCAACTGCTTACAGGGCCAGCATTTGGATGCTGTATTTAAAAGTGTACTTGTTCATCTACCCAAGTGCATCAATACATACTGAATATAAAGTCAAATTTATGCCCAGGACATCTAAAATAGATATTGAGGAAAGAGCCCTCCAAAAGAAAACAAAGAAAAAAAACAAAACCAACCAAACAAAAAAAAACCCAAACACAAAAAAAAACCCACCCAAAAAAACACCACCCCAACCCTGAGTTGTTTTTTTTTTTTCCCCTAATTTCCTAACAGAAGACTTTTTTTTGTTTAAAACAACCCATTGCTTGGTAATACATAGTAGAAGGGTTTGTTTTATTTCATATGCATTTCCTTAAAATAAATGCAACACTAAATTGAAAAGAAGTCTAACTTAGATGTAAAAACATGCCATTCTTACATTAGTGACTTGATTAAATAGGATCTGTATTATTCCCTCAAAACAAGAATTTTAGTTGTCTTTTCCTATTTGTTTCTTATAAATACATTTTAAATACCTGTACTGTGAATACAGGACGTCAGGTATTGCAGTAATGAAGTATGGCACCTTTCTGAAGAAAAAAGTATGAAAACAAACATACAGTTTATATCCTAAGTAGGGGTGGGGAAGTATTTTTCAGTTAGATCAGTCCCCTGATCTGGTCTACTATACAGCTGAGCTGGCAAAACCAACACTTGCTGGAGAGCAAAAGGGCAAGACTGCTGCTTTTGTCACAATGATAGTTTGTTCCAGAGTCAGACATTTCCGAGATTAGTCTTAGAGGTCAGAAGGAATGAGTTCAGAAGAGGACACAGCCTGCAAATTGAATGTAATCGTCCTTTATTAACATACATATGCTGTATTTTAAGTATGCTACTATAGCAGCAAATCCCTGGGAAATCTTACTTTGTTCTAAAACTTCAAACGGAACTGTGCACACGGACACGTGAAAAAAAGGGATAAAAAACCCCCACAGCAGCTAAGGCATGGCTACACTGGACATGTTTGCTAGGATCCAGGATCTTTCTAACCTTTTAAGGGTCATACAAACCTGCAATATATTAAGTTAGACCTACATTGGACACAGGAAGATCAACTGAATCAAACCCCTTTACTCAGGCAATCAGAACACTTCCCAGTATAGTACTTGAGCAAACAAGTACTATAAATTTAGTAAAGTAAAAGAAATTCAGTAAAAGAAATTTAGTAAAGGAAACTAATCTAAAACAAGTAAAAGAAATTTAGACACAACAGATTTTTACAAGTATATTGTGGTACATGCAAGTGTAATGCATGCTGACTCGATTTTGTAGCGTGGGTGACAAAATGAAAAGCGAGGGCTAACATTCTAGCTCCTAAGTAAAAGGGCTACTATAATTTTTCGTAGTAGCTTTCATTTCAGCAGTAATTCATTTGTACTCGTCAAATTTCAAGGTTGTTTCCTAAATTCAGCAATTTCTTCCAAGAAGGCTGGTGCTTCAGCACACACATGCACAGGATGATGTTTCCTTATTTCTCCGCATGAACAGGTTCTCCTGGTTTTGTGAACTGATACTGTTCCTTTTCCCAGATCTGCCTTTTCAATTGTTTCCACAGGCTACTGATACACTGCCAAACAATCCCAACAACAGAAACAATTCACAGGAGTCCTAGAAGCACATGAGAACTTTGCAAGGGAGTTCTGGGACTAGGACCAGGAATGGAAATCAAAATAAAAAAAAACCAGGATGATAAAGCAGAATAAAAAACGTTGGAAAAGATCTTTCTAAATCCAGCAAGTCTGGAAAACCTGCTGGGACCATCTAAAGACCAAGATCCTAAGACCTACTTAGATAAACTACATTATGGATAAAAGAGACATTTCCAGCTACAAGGCACTGACTTTGGCTACACAGCAATCACTAAATTAGCAAGAGATTAAGCCCAGCCTGCCAATGCTGGACTGTATTTTTGCTGTGTATAGAGAGCAGCTCCTTCCTTGTTAGCTGCTAGCGTATATGGCAGCATATTGCAGTTCTTACCATACTCTAGTCTTGAAAAATAGCTTAGTAATAACTCTTAGAGAAGATACGGGTCCCAGAACTTTAAATCCCAGGCCTTTGGCTGTTACCTGTATGTTCATCCATGACACAGACTTCCTCAAAGTGCATATAAAGCATAGTGAAAAATTACAAATGCATATGCAGGATCAGATTTTTGAAGGATCAAAAAATGAAATGCAGCTTACCTTACTTGTAAAAATGTCACAAAATAGTGTCTATAATCTGTCTGTTAATTTAAAAACACCCAAACGGTAACTTTGCCAAAAAAATTAGGTTTAGAGTCAAGACACTAAAGTAAAATGAGAAAATACAGTAATTTGCATTTTATACTTTTATGCATATGTATTATGCAAGTCTTTAATTACACAACCATAATAATTCTTCAGAGGTCTCCAGTCTCCATCCAATACACATAACGAAACAGCTCCAGGAATGGATCAAAACAGTGCTTTCAGGAGGTCTGTTTATCTCTAGGCTTATTCCAGGAGATAGGTGAGGTGTAAACAGTGTGTCAGCAAATTCCAGGAGGACAAAAGACATTCTTAAAGTTATCTTAATTATGAAACAAAGATTACTTAGCAGCACCTTAAGTATGTAATTGACATGTATGTGTATCATTTGTAATCAAAAGAACTTTTTCCCTTTGTCATAGCCTGTAATGTGGTGTGCTTTGTCCTGCCCCCTTCAGATTCAGAGCATGGGCATGTAAGGGCAAGGCATACCTAGCATTACTTCAGTTCCCTCCCAGTAGATACACAAACCATGTCTTTACTGGTAAGAGGGACAAGTACAGAATGAGAAAAGAATATGACTACATTATGAATGACAAAGCCAAGACCAGATCTATAGCTAGGGCCATAAAAGGTGTTAAGTGGACCTTAACACAGTCTAGCTTCCTCACTACTTCTTTCAGCTTGAACAGGTAGCCCAAAGTAATTGGAGTTAATGAATTAAAATAGGAAATGACCAACATAGCAGAGACATGGGAGAACATTCACCTTGCTCCAAAAACTGAAGCTGTGTATTTCTCTTTTGTCTTTGCAGAGGACTGTGGCAGCAGAGACGCTTGACCATTAATTCATTTAACTACAGCTACAAAGTGAAAAGTTTTACCCTGAGAAGGTATGTCAGGAATCTAACTTATGTTGCCCAAGCCTAGCTATTGTCCATACTCAAAATCCTTAATCACATATTTTTGCATGCATTGAATCCTTGGCATGGTCATCTGCACCTGTAGCATAAAATAGACATTGAGCTGAGATACACCTGATCTGCCTGGTTTTTAGTACGCAAACAGCAAGACCTCTGATATCTAGACCCTTCAAAAGATATATTTTCCTGTGTCTATGTATTTCAGTCCATCTGCTGACTTCCTATTAACTTTCCAAGCTTCCTACATTCTTAACAATATCTCAGTTTCAGTAATTTATTCCAGTGCTCTAGATTTTCATACTGCCCTAGATTTAAGCTTCCTGCACCAGTACGTGACACAACACAACCCAACTCTGCCAAGCAACAAGATGGCCTCCACTCACTGAATATTAACTGTTTCCAGCAGGGTAACAAAAACTCCAGTTAGGCTCACAGATGTCTCAGCTTTTTTTTACTTACTAGGTTCTGGGATATTTTACGTAGTATTTCAGCCTGAAGGAAGAGATGACATCCTGGGGAACAGCTAAAAATTCTTATGGCTCAAACAACTTTCCTGTGACTACAAACTTCTTCACTGTGGTCACTGCTGTGTTTCATTCTTCTGGGCCTGACATAAGCCTGGGTTTAGCTGCACAGGATTGCTAAGCATTGCCAACTAAAGCTGAAGTCAATGGAAGCACAGCTTTGAATAAACAGAAGGTTAAATGCCAGCACTGTTTTAAACTGGGCTCACTCACTCTGTTCCAGCACCTGCAGCGGGGGTTAGCACTAAGAACACAAGGAAAACCAGTCTGTCTTGCTTCAATATCCCAATCCAAAGCAGCAAAAACAGCAATTGCAAAAAAAGTATTGTGGAAGTTCGGCTTGGGACATACTCTATCTGCCATAGTGGTGCACATGAATGACAACATACAGCAAGCTCTAAATACTCCCTGCGCAGTCTTTAGCTCCTAGCAGCTTTAGCTGTGATGCAATCCCACCTGCATTCTCAGTAAATTATGAAAAAATTGTCTTTCAAAAGATAGGAAATCTGAGGAATATGGTCACATGGTGAAGAAAAATGATCACTTTGCAAAAGAATCGAAAACCTGTAAATAGCAAGTGTTACTTCCTTGGCAGCTTAGGGCTGGAATGCTGCCAACAGCAACATGACTGACAACACAGATGCAAGCAGAACTAGAATAATAAGAAATTTCAGTAATTTTTACTGAAATAATACTAAGTCTTAATGGAATTTTATTTTAATTCCACTTTCTTTTTTGATCTTTCCAGTTAATTTTGGATAGTGTTAAAACTAAGCTGGATTTATTATGTTCCTTTACTGGAACAAAAAGGGTAATATTTTCTCATGTTATTATTGCTCTTGGAATGCCCACAGAAGAAACACATCAACTTTTCATACATTTGTCTTCCTTGCTACTGACTGTAGCACATTTTACTTTTCACAGGTGTTCAGAAGCTGACTGGGCAAAAGGTGAATTTTTTTAACCTTGTTCAAAAAGCTCAAGAAAAATAAGGAAGTTTAATACAAATATAAAACAATAACTATTTGTGTATGGAAGAGTATGGAACTCAGATTGAATCCAAAAGCCTTCAAAATTACCTACTCAACCAGTTTTTCCAGAAAGAAAGGTAAAGGTCAAATTCAAACTTCACCTCCTTATAAATTCTGATTTCTAAAACATTACAAGAAAACTAAAATCTTTCAGTGAAATGTTTGCAATTTTTATTTCCAAATAAACTAAAAAGCACAGAAGAGATACAACAGGCTTTGTAATTCTAGATATTATTCAGCTTACGGTTGTTTTACTTTGCAGTTAAAGATGAGATTCCCCCCCCCCCCCCCTCTCTTTTTTTTTTTTTTTTTTTTTTTTTTTTTTTTTTTTTTTTTTTTTTTACACACTTAATATATGCTCCAAATCTTAATATATCCTCCAAATCTAAAAATGGTAAGGCTTTATAGCCTTAAGATTTGGCATCATAATTGCTTAAACAGAATATCCTGACTAGTTGCTGAATATTCAATATTTGCTTGCAAACTGTGACAAAGAAAGTAATAGAACTTGCACTGCCATTTCTTAAATAGAGATGGTAGCTACATGGCAGAATGAGAGGAACGCATTAACTTTTTCCCTGGTTTAGGCAATTCATATTTTGGAGTTGCAGAGACCAAACCACAATATGGCCCTACTGGATACAAAATTAAAGGGGGGGGAGGGGAGGGGAGACATATATTGTATATGAATTTCTGTATTATATTGTTCATTTCTTTCATCAGAGCCTTACTAAGCAATAGACTACTTACTGTGTTCTTTGAAACACCCATAGCTGTTCTTCCAATACAGACTTTCATAATATGCCAAGCATACCACTTACATGATCATTAATGTTCTTTCTCCACCTCAAAGACAGTAAAGCACCTAGTCAAATGCTTACATCACCTAACCTAATGCTCCAACAAGGAACACTTTATTACCAGCAAAGAGAAATATAATATTTCAAACATCTTCCTTTTGCCATCAAAACAATTAAAACAATATGCTAAAAAAAACCCCAAACAAACAAAACCCCCACAACAACTAAAAAGTCAAAAGAATCTACGAAACAGCTATTATTCTTACACCCATTACACTACTGCAGCGAATGATCTGCAGACTTTACAACCGACTGAGCATTCAAAGGATTTATGTTTAGTCATATTTTGTACAATGTGACGCTTTAGATAAAAATCTGCTCATCCAGTCCTGCTGCTGAATGCATCTCAAAAAGCTGATGTATCCACTTTCTATTATACTTACTGATTCCAGCAACAAATGGTTCTAACATTTGTAAAATCTAGGATTAAAGTAGTTACACCCAAGGTGATCGTCAATTCACAAAAACAAGCAAGTGGAAAAAAAAAGATGTCAGCAGTAGAATTTACAAGGCCATTCATTATACCCTTGAGCTATTAAAATGACACAATTTAACTGGTTCATCAGCCTGCTGTGCAAGAGTTCAACACCAGTAAGTTACCTTTGGGCTTCTACCACTCTGTTCAGTAGAATGATGCCTGTGTCCCATAGCAAGGAAAAACTGACACTGACCTAAGAATACAGCACCACCTAAATCAGCCTGAGTTAAGGGCAAACCTCAAATCACAAGATGAAAGCATTATAAAGATGCAAAGACTGTACACAGAGGAGAAAGGACTATTGGGGATTCTACAGCACAAAAGGGTCTAAATGATTATGCGTTGCAGTCTGGACTACATAATGTAAAAGACAGTAGAGACATCTTGTATAAGGAAGCTACTATCTCCGAAAGATTTACAATAGGAGCAGTCTGTCTCATAATATTATAGGACAATGAGACAAAATGGGAGATAAAAGGGAATACAACTAATAAGTATCAAATAGGTGTCTGAGCACCACTGCCCACTGCCATTTACTGTAGCCACCACAGTAAGGGAATCTCAAGGAATACTCTGAAACAGAAACAGTGGCTTTGCGTACAGTTACTGTACGTCAGTGACACAGGATATATTGGTAAGGTTACAAACCCAAAAAGTGTCACCAAAATATTCAGCCTCATGACAAACTAAATATTATCTTGCCCCCTAACTCATTGTGCTTTTAAGAAGAACATGACCAAAATAATGTCTAACTGGCATATTTCAAGTCAGGCTCCTGTTTCACTTCCGTCATGCTCAGGAAATAGCACCTCCTGAGCAAAAAAAAACCAACCTTGTAGGTTCCAGAACTCCAAATACATATTTCAATAGAAAAGGGGTAAAACATTTTATCTGTTCATACAGGACAAGAGCTTCACCTACAGGTCTGGAGAACTACCCTTAGAAAGGACAGTAATTTTACCATTTCAATGCCAACACAGTCCTTTACTTCTAAAAGGAAATCAAGATAAAGTATAGCGGGAATAATTGTTCAGTAAGGGCAAGGGGTGGCAAGATGGAAATTGGGGTCATTTACCAGTATCTACATACAGCACTAAACCAGGCCACAAACACTCTCAATGAAAAACAGCTCTCAGAGAAGACAAGGAGGTGACCTTTTCAATGTAATGTCACTTGGCATCCAGCAGGATTTAAAGAAAAGGTTTAACCTTTTAGCTGCCACATACTTTTAATTACTAAAATTACTAACCAAGTCTTCACTTTATATTATTACAGCATGATTAATATGCATGACAAATTGTGGCACAAGAATTTAAAACCTCCTTTAAAGAGGTACACACAAAATTCCACTCTGACATCTTCTTCTTAATGGGGATTGAGAATAGTTAGGCAGCAAATGTTCTGCATCCTGGGACTTCACCAAGAACATAGTCTATCATAGAATCCCAAGCATTATAAGAGCTAAACTGATTACTACAAGGCAAATTTAGTAAAGATTGCTCCAGACAGGAAAAATGTCTGGAGACAAAAGCCTACCTAACTTGCAACAGAATTTTCCTTTTCTGCACGAGGTAATAAAGATTGATAGGCACCTTAAGAAATGTTGCTAGAAGGAAAGAACCAGGATGTTCAGCCACTTAAGTACATCCAGGGAAATTGTAAGAAGTCAGCATAAATATGTTCAACGATGAATGACCAGGGAAAAGTCTACCAAGTGGGATAAAATTAAACAAAAACATATGGGAAGAAGTCAGGATAAAATAATGTAGCCTCCATAATCAGTCTTCACAGAAGGGGAAATAAGGTAAACAAGGGTATACAGTAAAGACAGGTAAACAGTAAGAGACAAAGCAGTATCATCTATCCAACTCAGTAATAAATATTAGGTACATGTCAAGACTATAATCAAAAGGAGCCAGAGCCAGTGAGGCATGGTTAGGGGAACAACTAAAGCTAGTCCAAGAATGTCAGTACTGTGTATATCTGACCAGCAAAAACAAAAAAAAAAATACAAAACAAAACCCCACACCATAAAAAACCCAAGAAAACCCCAAAAAATAGAACTGCAATAACTGAGGCAGGATATGGAACTATATGTATGACAAACACTGTTTCTAGTTTTTATGACTGAAATTCAAAGATTGTTTCCCTAAGAAACACAAAGCAGAGATAATGCAGCATTTAGGATGCAATATGCCGTGAAGTATGATTTCTGGTTCTTGAAAGAATATGGTATGGTTGATGTAACAAGGACTTCAATATAGCATTTCATACAGCACATAAATGCAGAAAAATGGTAATGAGTGAAACTGAGGTAAGGAAAACAACAAAAAGGGAAAGAACTTATAGCACTAAAAGAGAAATCTGCTAAAGAAAAGTTACTAACAGAGTTTGCCTTTAGGCAAATCATGAGACCAACTTTATCAGTAAGATTGGTTATTAAAGTATGAATACGGTAATATTATTTGCAACACATGTATCATCAATACAGAGGAGATCAGCTCATCATACAGAAAGAACTGAATTAATTTGAAGAGCTGCAGCAAAGGAGGATGATACTTAATAGCAATAACTACAAAGTCATGACCTCAAGGACTCAATTTTCACTATAAACTTGGACCTCATCAACCAGAAAAAAAAAACAACAAAACAAACCTACAGAAAGAAGACAGACAAGAATTAGTTAATTTCTGGAAAATTATAAACCGCAAGTATAAATGTTAAGTGTGAGAAGGTAAACAAAACTGCAGGTTTTATGAAACCTGATACTTCTACTTGGGGGCCTTTTGCATCTATCCACATCCATATTTATATTTAAAAGAAAAAAAAAAAAACACCAAGCAAAAAAAAAAACCAAACACACACCTATTTTCATTATTGTTTTAAATTATTCCCCTTCCTCTACATGCCCAATAGACCGAGCTATATTTTGAAATATTGACCAGTTCAATTTTATACTCAAACAAGGCTACTACGTAAGCAAAATAGCAAGAAAACTTTCCACTTTCTCTAGAAAATAAAGCCTTCCAGACAAATAGTAAGATCTACTACAATCCATTTTCAAGTAGCTGTAAATGGCACACGACAAGAGTTTCTTCTCCCTTGCCTAACAATAAAAAAATTGTTATGTAAGTAATCCACTATTTCTACTTTGTGAAACCATGTCAGAAGAGAGTGTTCCTGGTTAGACAAGGGAGGTAAGACTGTCTGCAGAAGCTTGCAACAAAACATTACTTGCAAACTCTGCTGACAATTATGGTTGATTTTTTTTACTCACAAATCACAGTATAGCTTCATTTATTAACAGCCAAAAGTAACAGGAACTATCAAGCTGTGGACCCTTACCACCAAAATGTCAAATCCAGCCTAAAGTTTGCATGATTTTATTTGCAGAAATTCTCATCCACAGAAAGTCGATGGGCATATTGCCATCTTGGATTATCGAACATGAAAATGCCACAGCTTCATCCTACTTTTTCCTATCCCTGACTTCTGTTTCCTCCACCCTCTTGTTCTGCCTTAGTCTTCCTACTGCTGCTACTTAGAGGTTTGTGTGTTTTAAGAAAAGCCCTCGAAGGTACTGTAAGAGGTTTCACTGTTTATTGGGGGTGGGGTGGGCTTTTCTTGTTGTTGTTGCTCTTGGTTTTGGTTTTTTGTTTGGTTGGTTTGTTGGTTTTTTTGTTTGCTTGGTTTTTTGTTTTAATTGTGGCAGGAAGAAACAATATGATCCCAGAAAGAATACATGAGTAAAAGAATTATCTAGTGACATAAAATATTAGGTCAGACTGTTATGGGAATCATAATTTAAAACTAAAAGGTATCTTTATGAGTAGCTGAAAGAAAATTTCAAAACCACAAAGTATGTTATAAACATCTGACAGACTTGGTTATTACACATCTTAATGGTTACTAAGCATATCAATAGATGGCATTAGATTTGGTTCTATGCCATCTGTTAATGTGCTGGACCCCAACAGTCAGTTTATACATTAATCATTTATTAACCCTCTACAAATGTACAGTTACTGTAAAGGTCACATAGTAAATGGTAGTAACACTAGCTACCTACATGTTAATTCATTAATGCTTTTAACAAACCTCCTTCACAAAAAGTAAAATACGTATTAAAGGACCTGCCTAAAAAAGCTCTGGTAGTACCCTGGAAAACACTTCCTTGTAAGACCAGAGGGAACATGGGAGTTTAGTAGATTTAAGGTTTCTGACATATGACTGGTTGACTGATGTAAGGTCATATAACATTTCATGATTGTCTATCACATGCTGCTAATTCTCTACCTAGCTTCCAGCTGCTTAACACATACTAACCTTGACAAAGAAGTTCAGATCTCTTTTATATTCTAGGTATCTGCCTGAAAAACTAAGCAGATAAAAGCTCTCTTGGATCTCAATCAATGCACTACCAGTAAATATACAAACAAGAATTGCTCAGAGCAATTCAAGAAGAGCTTGTCACACCTGCATATGAGATGAAAAAAACAGAGATACTACTCAACATGAGAAAAAATGTGGTACTTTAACTAAAGCACAAGTACTTTCTTATAAATAAGGGTTAAATTTTCTTCAACAGCACTGCCTTTTAAATGCTTAATTCAATGGTGTGAAAAGATTGATTTGAATCTTTTTTTAGGTTAATAGGAAAGAAATAGCAAAATTTGGAAGTTAGAGAGAAATAGAACAGAGAAAAAGAATGACTGGATAATCATGGTCATGTCACTGACGAAAAACTGAGATGATCTAACATTTCATGGAGCATCTTGCAAAGCACTGTTCTTGGATACTCTAACTTAACAGACTGTAAGCCTAACTAAATGTATTTTTTAATACTGTCTTAAATATCATCAGAAAAAGCAATTGCAAAATAGGGCATAAAAAATAAAACTAAAATTCCATAAAACACCATCCTGGGGGAAAGTAGAAATATCTTTATAAAAGATAACACTCAGCATAGCTAAGCTGAGAAGATGGTTCGATGATACTTGGCACAAGCTCCAAAACTGTTCACCCATTCCATGCCTTTTTTTTGTTTTGTTTGTTTAACAGTCTAAATGCTTTCAAGGTAAGAATTGTTTGTTACGTACATTGTATGACATGTAACTAAAATTAAATGGCATTTTGCAGTTAGATACCAGTGAGAAGGTTTTAATAAAATATGATTACTGAACTTACCAGCAAAGTAAAAAAACCTGTCAACTTGGGTTTAATTTTTTATTTATTATTATCTGAGGTTAGTTGAAGAGAAATGCAGGGTAAGTTTAAGGTTGAAGAAACATCCAGGAGACCTTTTAGGATGTTAAGACTTTGTAAAAGGTAAACCCCCTATAATTTGCACTTTAACACACACTTACATTGCATCAAGGATTTAAAACATACACACAAATACATAAAAATTGCATTTTTTCACTATAACCATATAAAAGACTAAGCACAAACACTAACCGTTTTGAAAATTAAAGTAATAACTGGGGGGAGACACACACTAATTTGAAAAAATAACAAAAAATTGGAAGAAAATTAGTTTGGTGGTTCTAGTTCTTGGTTCCTAAATTTAGTTACCTACATATACAGCGTAAACAAACTAGTCAGTAGTGATGATGTAGTAGAATTGATGGTATAATGATGATTTAAACTTTATCCTTCGAAATCAAGTCAAAATCACTGGGTTGGCCTTTTTAAGACTTACCAGGTAGGAATTACATAAGTGTTCAAGAACATATGGCAAGTCCTTCCCTTTATATTTTCCCTTGCTGATGACTACCAGACAACAGCAGTAACAGCCTAAAACATTTCCACTGCTTCAAGCAGAATGAAGGAGCAACTTCCAGTGAGAAATTATGACTTTTTATTTAATCCAAAAGAATGTTTTACCATTAAATATATATCTTTTAAATAAATGTTTGTAGTGTTTTGTTTCTAGCAAATTTCACAAAGCCATAATTCCTTTAGAAAATAAACCTTAACTCACAACAACAAAAAAAAAAACAAACCAAAAAACCCAACATTTGCCACTTAGTGAAGAAAACGAGAAAGATTCACTGGGTGATGTTCTTTGTCTTGAAGAGCCATTCTTCTATATAGAGGAGATTAATTCAGAAATGCGATGCATTGTATCACTTTCTCAAGTTGCCTGACATTTCTTATTAAAAGGTCAGCTTTAAGTTGCTTACAGTGCTGCCAAAAATAACTTTTTAGGGTGAATTTTTTTTAAGATGAGCACTTTCAGAATAATTCTTCCGTGTAGGAATGAAGAATTTCACTGGAACACCCACTTAACAATTATGACATAAAAGAAAATTACGTATATGCAAAATGTCCATGTTAAGGACATAATGCTTTTCTCATTTTATGTCAGAAGTGGTTTTCTGTCAACCCATGTGAAAATCCATCCCAAGTCATACATTCTGAAAGCTGGGTGTGGGGTTGGGGAAAGAAAGTCAGTTCAGCATGTTCAGACTAAGTTATCACATGGTTAGAATTCCTAAATTTTAGAAATTTATAACTTTTAGATAGTATTTCTGGAAACTTCATTCTCCCTAAATTTATTTAAACCTACTTAAAACCTCTAATGTTATTAAGTTTGCCCAGGTGTAATTCCCACAAAGTGAACATGATTCAGCTGATGACTGCAGGGGTTTATTGGGCCTTCCCCTGTAACTTGAAGCTTTGATATAGAAAGCAGAATAAGGAAGGCCAACTCTAAGGGGAAGCCTCAGTAAAAAAGGGGATCAAAAAGCAGGAACAGAAAGAAGCAGAGAGGAAGTTTGAAAGGAGTGGAATTGAACAGCTCAAGGCTGGATGAAACAAACAAACAAAAGGGGCCATGCCCACAAAATAACACTTCACAGAAACCTGAAACGCATTGACAGTACACATTACTTTCATTAACTTTGTTAAACCAAGAACAATCTGCAGAGCTGATTAAAAGAATCCAACTTGGCTGATGAATCACGTGAAGGTCGTAAGGTAACAGATGTAACATGTAATAGAATCTGTGGTTTTGCTTAAGTATATTGCTTAAACTCTTTGAATTCATAAGAAAACAATAATTCTTGCAAGTTTTGCAAAGCCATGCAAAAAGAGAAAAATTAGGAAGTGCACAGTGCACTGCCTGTGCAATTTAAATTCTACCATATGCTCAACTGAGTCCAGAGGAGGGCCACGAATATGATCAGAGGGCTGGAGCACCTCCCCAGAGAATGCCAGGGATGCCCCACCCCTGGCATCCCTGGCAGTGTTTAAGACAAGGCCTTGAGCAACCTGGTCTAGCAGAAAGTGTCCCTGCCCATGGCAGGGGGTTGGAACTAGATGAGCTTTAAGGTCTCTTCCAACCCAAACCATTCTACAAATCTACAAATATAACTATAGCTAAGTTTCAAACCCATTTTTGTAACAAAATGGGTTTGACTGTCCTGTGTCATCCAGTGCCCACCAGTGATGTTTATGAGTAATTAAGAGGCTGTTTGTTACAGAAGTTCTATGTTTTTTCTTGCAGGATTTGGAAGATGTATGGAGAACACTACAGTTGAAAGAGAGAAATGTTGATCTCAATTAAGGAAATAAAATATTTTGCTTCTTTTCCCGGATGAAAAGTTCTTAATTCCTGAATAACTGGCACACAAAACTTTTCAAAAGTGACAATTTGTTTTCTTTACTTTTTGGTGCCTAATTTGAGATCAACACAAAGAGCAAACTTAGAGACAGCCAATGGATGTTCTGTTTTCAAAGAGCTATCTGTGTATGCTAAATACTTCATAAAACCCACAACTTCTCAGTCTTCTCAGACTGAACACTGAGAAGAAAATGAATTCCTGAAACTTCATGCCTTATATTTACATCTGTAGAATGGAGATCTCACCACCTTCTCCCAACACTTTTGTAACAAAGCAGATCAATATCCATCCCAATAAGTACGGTGCTTCTCTTCTATACGATCTTAGAAAACTGACCATTTTACCTCTGAGTTTGAAAAGCATGCGATAAAGAGACAAAGCCACATTAATGAGTGGGGAAAAGAAAGGTATCAATTAGCTGTGTTCTATAAATTCTACTGGGAACTTGCAGACGAAGACAGATTCATATAATTGAAACTTAAGAAAATGAAAATGTTGACCAAGTCTGAAGCTGCACAAGCAAAGTTTATGTGACATTTCAGAACTTGCATTTTTAAAATTCTAAAATTTACAAGTAATAATAAAAAGATTACACAAATTAAGATCTATTTCTATATGCAAAACCAGTATACATTAACTGTTGAGACACCTGCTTATTATTATCAGTATGTACAATATTCTAATAATTGCTTAAAAGCAATGCTTTTGCATGTCTCAAATTTTCTACTTAATGAAAGGAAAAATTAAATAAAGAATAAATAATGAAATTTAGTTACAGAATGTATAAAATGTCACAATAGCATAAAAACTGAAAAGTCTAAACATGCTGTTAGAAAATGAGAATGGAAAACTATTGCATTTCAACTTGCATAGTTGCTGAAAAAATAGGTTTAGCTGAAGTATGGTAAAAAAGGCAAATGATCTCAAATTATCTAAACAGGTGTTCCTGAAAGTTAATTACAATTCTTATTGAAGAAAAACTGCTTATACACAGATATAGATTATAAATGTACATACCTATTTTGCCTTTATATTCAAAAAGCTACTATTACGAGGAATGGATAATCTGCTTAAAGTTTTGAAATATGCATAGTTTATTTCTCTCATACTACATGTTCCATTCACTCTTGTTGCTGACCAGGGAAGGAAAAAAATACATCTCTAAACACATCTGAACATTTAGGAAGTTTCCCTATAGAACGGAAGTTACTAGCCCACATAGCACCAGAAAAGAGTCTAAAAGGAATGTTAGCTGACCTTATGCTGAGTAAACAGGAATTAGAAAACTTTGTTTCCTGCCCTTTCTGAAATTTTATTTCCACCTCACCATACCAAACAAGGAAGTTGAGATGAGAAATTGTAAGAAATACTTCAGGCAGCATCTTGCTAAATGAAGCACTTAACTGGGTTTGCAATAGGTTAGAAGGGCACAACACCCCTGAGAGAAGGCAGTAACTTCCACCTACTTCCATTGTTCCTCCCATTTGAAGATCATACTGAATTTCTATACCTACTTTTGACACCTTCTGACAATAACAACATGATTTTTCTGAAAACATGGAATATGAGTAAACAATCCTCATTCATTCCTAAAGAATACAGTGCTCCATTTTCAACAGTTCATTGTAACCAACAATTATACACGAAAAGCTTTCAATATTGATTTCTGGAAGTTGAGAAAACAAATTTGGAGGAAATAAGAAAAAGAGAGAGAAAGGAGAAACTTATTCTATTTAAATTCTGCTAACTACCATTGTACTAACGGTCTTGAACATATCCTTTTCCTTAAGTAACATTACATGTTACTATGATAAAAGCAAAACCAAAAATCAAAGTAGCATGCTTATTTTGGGAAAAACAGTTAGGTTTGTAATGACCTTTATTTCTTGTGTGAGTTTATGCCACAATGTGAAATAATGTTTTGATTAAATTTCCAGGACGAGCATATTTTATTATTAATATTTTCAAATTTACAACACTATCTCAAGTGATTAGTAGGAAAAAGTAAAACAAATAAAGACCAGAGAGCCTTAGGGCCTCTCTCAAAGGTCATCACTGGATAGTTTAGGTATGATGTTCTGCTTTTCAGAATAATTTAAAAGTTTTTTAAAGCACAGAGTCTTTTTAAAGACTCTACCCAGTCCAAGAAAAACTCAGACATACACAGTTTAAGATCACCACATAACTTTAAGCGAAGCACTATCTTTTAGCTTCCCCTTGATATGCTTCAGCCAGGAATCACTCGTAACTGATGTTAATGAAAGAAGAGCTATTTTATAAACTTCTAAGAAATGAAAATGTCCGCCATCCATTCAGCAAACTCATATTTTCTTCTTGAAAATCACCTGGAACAGGAAAACAATACTTTTCCAAGTCTCTCTTCCTCTTACATTCAGTAATGCCTCTAGGAAAAAAACAAAAAAACAAAAAAACAAAAAAAAAAAAAAAAAATGGGGAAGATAAGATGATCCAGCAAGGGAAATATTAAAATAAATTGCCATGCCCTTGATCTTCTCTTCTTCCTTACCTCCCAAAAGCAGGTAATTTCTTTATCAAATCTTTAAGACAAAATTCTTAATTTATTGTTCTATATTAATAGCTTTAATGTTTCTAAGGAAGTCCTGCCTATATATGGAATTGCTCAGAATACCAACTGCATACTAAACTCGCACCTTTGCTCTACCTTCACTACTTTTGAGGTCTTATCTATGGTTCACTATAGTTGTACGACAAGGGGTAATGGCTTTAAACTGAGAGAGGGTAGATTTAGATTAGATATTAGCAGGAAATCCATTACTGTGAGGGTGGTGAGACACCGGAGCAGGTTACCCAGAGAAGTTGTGGCTGCACTATTCCTGGAAGTGTTCAAGGCCAGGCTGGACGGGGCTTGGAGCAATGAGGTATAGTGGAATGTGTCCCTGCCCATGACAAAGGTGTTGGAACTAGATGGTCTTTATGGTCTCTTCCAACCCAAACCATTCTATGATTCTATGGCTACTTAAAATCAAAACAATAATCAGTAAGAAAGTAATGCTTAAATTACCATACTTTAAATATGAAAGTTGTATGCTTTTTCTTCTGTACCGTTAGTTCATTAATTTGAAAACACAAACTTTTAGAGCTCAAATTTAAGATCTAAAACAAATTGTAAAATACTTCACAACTCCTAAAGCTAGAACATCATTTATTGCTTTTATCTGCTATACTGCATGACTACTGAGATACCATGACATGTATTCTCACATATTACTATTAACTATCACAATAAGCAGCAAGAGAAGCATGTAAGAAAGGAGAAGAAACATAATCAGGCTAAGAACAGACTAAATTGTTTCCATAAGAACCAGGTCCTTTTTTGTTGTTTTTGTTCATTAAGTTGCAGGCTGCCAATAGTTGGGTGTCATCATGTAAGAAAAATTAAGATTATGCTGCACATTTAGAAACAGTATTCGAGATATCAGTAACACTAAGTATGGTTACCTGCT